>NC_047055.1:64790124-64861273 GCF_011762595.2 Tursiops truncatus | reverse complement strand
AAAGCAGAAACTAACACACCATTGTAAAGCAATTATACCCCAATAAAGATGTTAAAAAAAAAAAAAGTGTGACACATAATCAAAATTCACTGTATGATTGAAAGGCACCAAAATATTAAAAATTAGCTAATTTTATCATAACTTTAAACCAAATCTCAAAAAGGGAGAAGAAATTTCATGTTTGGATTGGTGCATATAATTAAGTTTGAATACCTAAACACTGCTTGTGAACTATGTCATATCTAACAGAAAAACTGTGCTGCGTTGAAGTTTCAACTGCATATTTCTTCAGTCAGACAAACATTCTGTTTATAAAATATAAACTTACAAACAGGTTTTCAAAACTTGCAATTTTAGAAAAGTTCATTTAAAAATGTTCTCTTTGGGGTTCAAGAGAAAAGGTGAATCACTTCAGCAGACCATTAACTGTGTTGCCTTTGAATGATAGAACAATGTTTTCTGTTAATTATCTTAGGCCTCTGTTTTTTTCTGGAAATTAAAATAGAAAGATTTGAAATTATGTAAAAAAAAAAAAAAAAGCAGCTTTACAACAAATGCTAAAGGAAATTCTCTAGGCGGGAAACACAAGAGAAGGAAAAGACCTACAAAAACAAACCCAAAGCAATTAAGAAAATGGTAATAGGAACATACATATTGATAATTACCCTACAAGTAAATAGATTAAATGCTCCAACCAAAAGACACAGATTGGCTGAATGGATATAAAAGCAAGACCCATACATATGCTGTCTACAGGAGACCCACTTCAGACTTAGTACATGCAGTCTGAAAATGAGGGGATGGGAAAAGATATTCCATGAATATGGAAATCAAAAGAAAGCTGGTGTAGCAATACTCACATTAGACAAAATAGAGTTTACAATAAAGACTATTACAAGAGACAAAGGACACTACATAATAATTACAATATCAACCCAAGAAGAAGATATAACAATGGTAAATATTTATGTACCCAGCAAAGGAACGCCTCAATACATAAGCGGAATGCTAACAGCCACTAAAGGGGAAATCGACATTAAGACAATCATAGAAGGGGACTTTAAAAACCTACTTTCACCAATGGACAGATCATCCAAAATGAAAATAAATAAGGAAACACAAGCTTTAAATGACACATTAGACAAGATGGACTTAATTAATATTCATAGGACATTCCATCCATAAGCAACAGAACACATTATCTTCTCAAATGCACATGGAACGTTCTCCAGGATAGATCATATCATGGGTCACAAATCAAGCCTTGGTAATTTTAAGGAAATTGAAATCACATCAACTATCTTTTCTGACCACATTGCTATGAGACTAGATACCAGTTAAAAGAGAAAAGCTGTAAAAAAACACAAACACATGGACGCTAAACAGTACACCACTAAATAACCAAGAGATCACTTAAGAAATCAAAGAGGAAATAAAAAAATACATAGAAACAAATGACAATGAAAACACGATGACCAAAAAACCTATGGGATACAGGAAAAGCAGTTCTAAGAGAGAAGATTATAGCAATACAATCCTACATCAAGAAACAGGAAAGATCTTAAATGAACAACCTAACTACATACCTATAGCAATTAGAGAAAGAAGAACAAAAGCAACCCATAGTTGGCAGAAGGAAACAAATCATAAAGATCAAATCAGAAATAAATGAAAAAGAAATGAAGACAACAATAGCAAAGATCAATAACACTAACAGCAGTTTCTTTGAGAAGATAAACAAAATTGATAATCCATTAGCCAGACACATCAAGAAAAAAAGGGTGAAAACTCAAATCAACAGATTTCGAAATGAAAAAGGAAAAGTAACAACTGACACTGAACAAATACAAAGGATCATGAGAGACTACTCCAAGCAATTATATGCGAATAAAATGGACAACGAGGAAGAAATGGACAAATTCTTAAAAAGCACAACCTCCTGAGACTGAATCAGGAAGAAACAGAACATATAAACAGACCAATCACAAGCAGTGAAATTGGAACTGTGATTACTAATCTTCCCACAAACAAAAGCCCAGGACCAGACGGCTTCACAGGCAAATTTTATCAAGCATTTAGAGAAGAGCTAATGATCCTTCTCAAACTCTTCCAAAAGATAGCAGAGGGAGGAACCCTTCCAAAGTCATTCTTTGAGGCTACCATCACCCTGATACCAAAACCAGGGAAAGATGTCACAAAGAAAGAAAACTACAGGCCAATATCCCTGATGAACATAGATGCAAAAGTCCTCAACAGAATACTAGTAAACAGAATCCAACAACACATAAAAAGGATCATGCACCATGATCAAGTAGGGTTAATCCTAGCAATGCAAGGATTTGTCAATATATGCAAATCAAACAATGTGATAAACTGTATTAACAAATTGAAGGAGAAAAACCATATGATCATCTCAATAGATGCAGAAAAAGATTTTGACAAAATTCAACACCGATTTATGATAAAAACCCTCCAAAAAATAGACATAGAGTGAATTACCTCAACATAATAAAGGCCATATATGACAAACCCACAGTCAACATTGTTCTCAATGGTGAAAAAATGAAACCATTTTCCCTAAGATCAGGAACAAGACAAGTTTGCCAACTCTCACCACTATTATTCAACACAGTTTTGGAATTCTTACCCATGGCCATCAGAGAAGCAAAAGAAAAAAAGGTATCCAGATCAGCAAAGAAGTAAAACTGTCACTTTTTGCAGATGACATGACACTATACATAGAGAATCCTAAAGGTGCTACCAGAAAACTACTAGAGCTAATCAATGAATTTGGTAAAGTAGAAGGAGATAAAATTAATGCACAGAAATCTCTTGCATTCCTATACACTAATGACAAAAAATCTGAGAGAGAAATTAAGGAAACACATTTACCATTCGAAAAAAAAGAATAAAATACCAGGGAATAAACCTAAGGAGAAAACGACCTGTATGCAGAAAATTATAAGACACTGATGAAAGAAATTAAACATGATACAAATAGATGGAGAGATATACCATGTTCTTTGATTGGAAGAATCAATATGGTGAAAATGACTCTACTACCCAAAGCAATCTACAGATTCAATGCAATCCCTATCAAACTACCACTGGCAGTTTTCACAGTACTAGAACAAAAAATTTCACAATTTGTATGGAAATACAAAAGACCCTGAATAGCCAAAGCAATCTTGAGAACGAAAAACGAGGCTGGAAGATTCAGGCTCCCTGACTTCAGACTATGCTACAAAGCTAAGTAATCAAGACATTATGGTACTGGCACAAAAACAGAAAGATATATCAATGGAACAGGATAGAAATCCAAGAGAGAAACCCACGCACATACTGTCACCTTATCTTTGATAAAGGAGGAAGGAATATACAGTGGAGAAAGGACAGCCTCATCAAGAAGTGGTGCTGGGAAAACAGGACAGGTACATTTAAAAGTATGAGATTAGATCACTCCTTAACACCATACACAAAAATAAACTCAAAATGGATTAAAGACCTAAATGTAAGGTCAGAAACTATCAAAGTCTTAGAGGAAAACATAGGCAGAACACTCTATGACATAAATCACAGCAAGGTCCTTTTTGACCCACCTCCTAGAGAAATGGAAATAAAAACAAAAATAAACAAATGGGACCTAATGAAACTTCAAAGCATTTGCACAGCAAAGGACACAATAAACAAGACCAAAAGACAACCCTCAGAATGGGAGAAAATATTTGCAAATGAAGCAACTGGCAAAGGATTAATTTCCAAAATTTACAAGGGGCACATGCAGCTCAATAACAAAAAAGCAAACAACCCAATCCAAAAATGGGCAGAAGACCTAAATAGACATTTCTCCAAAGAAGATATACAGATTGGCTACAAACACATGAAAGAATGCTCAACATCATTAATCATTAGAGAAATGAAAATCAAAACTACAATGAGATATCATCTCACACCAGTCAGAATGGCCATAATGAAAAAATCTAGAAACAATAATTGTTGGAGAGATTGTGGAGAAAAGGGAACACTCTTGCACTGCTAGTGGGAATATGAATTGGTACAGCCACTATGGAGAACAGTATGGAGGTTCCTTAAAAAACTACAAATAGAACTACTATATGACCCAGCAACCCCACTACAGGGCATATACCCTGAGAAAACCATAATTCAAAAAGGGTCATAGACTTCTGGGAAGATAGCAGAAGAGTAAGATGTGGAGATTGCCTTCCTGACCACAGGTACTCCAGAAATACATCTACAAGTGGAACAACTCCTAAAGAACACCTACTGAATGCTGGCAGAAGACCTTAGACCTCCCAAGAGGCAAGAAACAGCTCACATACCTGGATAGGGCAAAAGAAAAAAGAATAAACAGAGACAAAGGATAGGGATGGAACCGGCACCAGTGGGAGGGAGCTGTGAAAGAGGAAAGGTTTCCACACACTAGGAAGCCCCTTCGTGGGCGGAGACTGTGGGTGACAGAGGGGAGAGTCTCGGAGCCGTGGAGAAGAGCACAGCAAGAGGGGTGTGGAGGGCAAAGAGAGGAGAGATTCCCGCAGAGAGGATTGGTGCTGAACAGGAGTCACCAGCCCAAGAGGCTTGTGTGCTCATTCGCTGGGGTGGGCAGGGATGGGAGTTGAGGTTCGGGCTTCGGTTGGAGGACCAGGAGAGGACTGAGGTTGGTGGCATGAACACAGCCTGAAGGGGGCTAGTGTGCCACAGTTGGCCAGGAGGGAGTCCAGCGAAATGTCTGGACCTGCCAAAGAGGCAAGAGACATTTTCTTCCCTCTTTGTTTCCTGGTGCGCGAGGAGAGGGGATTAAGAGCACTGCTTAAAGGAGCTCCAGAGATGGGCGTGAGCCATGGCTAAAAGCGCGGACCACAGAGACGGGCATGAGACTCTAAGTCTGCTGCTGCCACCACCAAGAAGCCTGTGTGCAAGCACAGGTCACTATCCACAACCCCCTTCCTGGGAGCCTGTGCAACAGGCCACTGCCAGGGTCCCAGGATCCAGGGACAACTCCTCTGGGAGAATGTATGGCACGCCTCAGGCTGGTACAGTGTCACACCTGCCTCGGCCGCCACAGACTCGCCCCGCACTCCATGTCCCTCCCTCCCCCGGCCTGAGTGAGCCAGAGACCCCGAAACAGCTGCTCCTTTAACCCCGTCCTGTCTGAGCGCAGAACAAACGCCCTCTGGCGACCTACACACAGAGGCGGGGCCAAATCTAAAGCTGAGCCCCTGGGAGGTGTGAGAACAAAGAAGAGAAAGGGAAATCTCTCCCAGCTGCATCTGAAGCAGCAGATTAAAGCTCCACAATCATCTTGATGTACTCTGCATCTTTGGAATAAATGAATAGACAACGAATCATCCCAAATTGAGGAAGTGGACTTTGAGAGGAAGATTTATGATTCTTTCCCCTTTTCCTCTTTTTGTGTGTGTGTATGTGCATGCTTCTGTGTGAGATTATGTCTGTATAGCTTTGCTTCCACCATTTGTCCAAGGATTCTATCCATCCATTTAAAAAAATTTTTTTTCTTAATAATTATTTTTATTTTAATAACTTTATTTTACTTTATCTTCTTTCTTTATTTCATTCTTTCTTTCCTTCCTTCCCTCCTTTAGAAAATGAATCATCCCAAATTGAGGAGGTGGACTTTGAGAGCAAGATTTATGATTTTTCCCCTTTTCCTCTTTTTGTGAGTGTGTATCTGGATGCTGCTGTGTGAGATTCTGTTTGTATAGCTTTGCTTCCACCATTTATCCTAGGGCTCTATCCATCCGTTTTTTTTTTTCTTAATAATTTTTTATTTTAATAAATTTATTATATTTCTTACTTTATTTTAATTTACTTTATGTTCTTTTTTCTCTTCCTTCCCTCCTTCCTCCCTTCATTGCTCCCTCCCTCCCTCCCTTCTTTCTTTCTATTTTTCTTTCTTTCTTTTGTTCTACTTCTACTAATTATTTCTTTCTAATTTTTCTCTGTTTTATTCTGAGCCGTGTGGATGAAAGGCTCTTGGTGCTGCAGCCAGGAGTCAGTGCTGTGCCTCTGAGGTTGGAGAGTGAGCTGCAGGACACTGGTCCACAAGAGACCTCCCAGATCCACACAATATCAAATGGCGGAAATCTTCCAGATATCTCCATCTCAACACGGCACCTGGCTTCACTCAACGACCAGCAAGCTACAGTGCTGAACAACCTATGTCAAACTAGCAAGACAGGAATACAACCCCACGCATTAGCAGAGAGGCTGCCTAAAATCATAATAAGTCCACAGACACCCCAAAACACATCACCAAATATGGACCTGCCCACCAGAAAGACAAGATCTAGCCTCATCCACCAGAACACAGGCACTAGTCCCCTCCACCAGGATGCATACACAACCCACTGAACCAATTTTAGCCACTGGGGACAGACACCAAAAACAACGGAAGCTACGAACCGGCAGCACGCAAAAAGGAGACCCCAAACACAGTAAGGTAAGCAAAATGAGAAGACAGAAAAACACCAGCATATGAAGGAGCAAGATAAAAACCCACCAGACCTAACAAAGGAAGAGGAAATAGGCAGACTACCTGAAAAAAAATTCAGAATACTGATAGTAGAGATGATCCAAAATCTTGGAAATAGAATAGACAAAATGCAAGAAACATTTAACAAGGACATAGAAGAAATAAAGATGAAACAAACAATGATGAACAACACAATAAATGCAATGAAAAATACTTAAGATGGGATCAATAGCAGAATAATTGAGACAGAAGAATGGATAAGTGACCTGAAAGATAAAATATTGGAAATAACTACTGCAGAGCAGAATAAAGGAAAAAGAATGAAAATAACTAGGACACTCTCAGCGACCTCTGGAACAACATTGAACGCACCAACATGCAAATTATAGGGTTTCCAGAAGAAGAAGAGAAAAACAAAGGGACTGAGAAAATATTTGAAGAGATTATAGTTGAAAAATTCCCTAATATGGGAAAGGAAATAGTTAATCAGTCCAGGAAGCACAGAGAGTCCCATATAGGATAAATCCAAGGAGAATTATGCCAAGACACATATTAATCAAACTGTTAAAAAATAAATACAAAGAAAGCATATTAAAAGCAGCAAGGGAAAAACAGCAAATAACACACAAGGGAATCCCCATAAGGTTAATGGCTGATCTTTCAGCAGAAACTCTGCAAGCTAGAAGGGGCTGGCAGGGCATATTTAACGTACTGAAGGAGAAAAATCTACAACCAAGATTACTCTACCCAGCAAGGGTCTCATTCAGATTGATGGAGAAATTAAACCCTTTACAGACAAGCAAAAGCTGAGAGAGTTCAGCACCACAAAACCAGCTTTACAGCAACTGCTAAAGGAACTTCTCTAAGCAAGAAACACAAGAGAAGGAAAAGACCTACAATAACGAACCCCAAAAAATTAAGAAAATGGGAAGAGGAACATACATATCGATAATTACCTTAAATGTAAATGGGCTAAATGCTCCCAAGAAAAGACACAGATTAGCTGAATGGATACAAATACTAGACCTATATATTTACTGTCTACAAGAGACCCACTACAGACCTAGAGACACATACAGACTGAAAGTAAGGGGATGGAAAAAGATATTTCATGCAAATGCAAACCAAAAGAAGCTGGGGTAGCAATTCTAGTATCAGACAAAATAGACTTTAAAATAAAGAATGTTACAAGAGACAAAGAGGGATGCTAAATAATGATCAAAGGATCGATCCAAGAAGAAGATATAACAATTGTAAATATTTATGCACCCAACATAGGAGCACCTCAATACATAAGGCAAATACTAACAGCCATAAAAGGGGATATGGACAGTAACACAATCATAGTAGGGGACTTTAACACCCACTTTCACCAATGGACAGATCATGCAAAATGAAATTAAATAAGGAAACACAAGCTTTAAATGATATATTAGCAAGATGGACTTAATTAATATTTATAAGACATTCCATCCAAAAACAACAGAATACACATTTTTCTCAAGTGCTCATGGAACATTCTCCAGGATAGATCATATCTTGGGTCACAAATCAAGCCTTAGTAAATTTAAGAAAATTGAAATTGTATCAAGTATCTTTTCCAACCACAATGTTATGAGATTAGATACCAATTACAGGAAAAGATCTGTAAAAAAAAAAAAAACCACACATGGATGCTAAACAATACAATACTTAATACTGAACAGATCACTGAAGAAATCAGAGAGGAAATTAAAAAATACCTAGAAACAAAGGAAAATGGAGACATGATGACCCAAAATCCATGGGATGCAGCAAAAGCAGTTCTAAGAGGGAAGTTTGTAGCAATACAATCCTACCTTTAGAAACAGGAAACATCTCGAATAAACAACCTAATCTTGCACCTAAAGCAAGTATAGAAAGAAGAACAAAAAAAACCCAAAGTTAGCAGAAGGAAAGAAATCATAAAAGTCAGATCAGAAATAAATGTAAAACAAATGAAGGAAACAATAACAAAGATCCATAAACTAAAAGCTGGTTCTTTGAGAAGATAAACAAAATTGATACCCATTAGCCAGACTCATCAAGAAAAAAAGGGAGAAGACTCAAATCAGTAGAATTAGAACTGAAAAAGGAGAAGTAACAACTGACACTGCAGAAATACAAAAGATCATGAGAGATTACTATAAGCATCTCTATGCCAAAAAAATGGACAATCTGGAAGAAATGGACAAATTCTTAGAAATGCACAACCTGCCAAGACTGAATCAGGAGGAAGTAGAAAATATGAACAGACCAATCACAAGCACTGAAATTGAAACTGTGATTAAAAATCTTCCAACAAACAAAAGACCAGGACCAGATGGCTTCACAGGCGAATTCTATCAAACATTTAGAGAAGAGTTAACACCTATCCTTCTCAAACTCTTCCAAAATACAGCAGAGGGAGGAATACTCCCAAATTCATTCTACTAGACCACAATCACCTTGATACCAAAAAAGACAAGGATGTCACAAAGAAAGAAAACTACAGGCCAATATCACTGATGAACATAGATGCAAAAATCCTCAACAAAATACTAGCAAACAGAATCCAACAGCACATTAAAAGGATCATACACCATGATCAAGTGGGGTTTATTCCAGGAATGCAAGCATTCTTCAATATATGCAAATCAATCAATGTCATAAACCATATTAACAAATTGAAGGAGAAAAAACATATGATCATCTCAAAAGATGCAGAGAAAGCTTTTGACAAAATTCAACACCCTTTGATGATAAAAACCCTGCAGAAAGTAGGCATAGAGGGAACTTTCCTCAACATAATAAAGGCCATATATGACAAACCCAGAGCCAACATCATGCTCAATGGTGAAAAACTGAAAGCATTTCCACTAAGATCAGGAACAAGACAAGAATGCCCACTCTCACCACTCTTATTCAGTATAGTTTTGGAAGTTTTAGCCACAGCAATCAGAGAAGAAAAGGAAATAAAAGGAATGCAAATTGGAAAAGAAGAAGTAAAGCTGTCACTGTTTGCAAATGACATGATACAATACATAGAGAATCCTAAAGATGCTACCAGAAAACTACTAGAGCTAATCAATGAATTTGGTAAAGTTGCAGGATACAAAATTAATGCACAGAAATGTCTTACATTCCTATATACTAATGATGAAAAATCTGAAAGTGAAACCAAGAAAACACTCCCATCTACCACTGCAACAAAAGGAAAAAATATATCTAGGAATAAACCTCCCTAAGGAGAAAAAAGATCTGTATGCAGAAAATTATAAGACACTGATGAAAGAAATTAAAGATGATACAAATAGATGGAGAGATATACCATGTTCTTGGATTGGTATAATCAACATTGTGAAAATGACTCTACTACCCAAAGCAACCTACAGATTCAATGTAATCCCTATCAAACTACCACTGGCATTTTTCACAGAAGTAGAACAAAAAATTTCACAATATGAAGGAAACACAAAACACCCTGAATAGCTAAAGCAATCTTGAGAACGAAAAACGGAGCTGGAGGAATCAGGCTCGCTGACCTCAGACTATGCTACAAAGCTACAGTAATGGAGACAGTATGGTACTGGCACAAAAACAGAAAGATAAATCAAGGGAACAGGATAGAAAACCCAGAGATAAACCCACGCACATATGGTCACCTTATCTTTGATAAAGGAATGTACAGTGGAGAAAGGACAGCCTCTTCAATAAGTGGTGCTGGGAAAACTGGACAGGTACATGGAGAAGTATGAGATTAGATCACTCCCTAACACCATACACAAAAATAAGTTCAGAATGGATTAAAGATCTAAATGTAAGACCAGAAACTATCAAACTCTTAGAGGAAAACATAGGCAGAACACTCTATGACATAAATCACAGCAAGATCCTTTCTGACCCACCTCCTAGAGAAATGGAAATAAAAACAAAAATAATCAAATGAGACCTTATGAAACTTCAGTGCTTTTGCACAGCAAAGGAAACCATAAACAAGACCGAAAGACAACCCTAATAATGGGATAAGGTATTTGCAAATGTAACAACTGACAAAGGATTAATCTCCAAAATTTATAAGCAGCTCATGCAGCTCAATAACAAAAACACAAACAACCCAATCCAAAACTGGGAAGAAGACCTAAATAGACATTTCTCTAAAGAAGATATACAGATTGCCTACAAACACATGAAAGAATGCTCAACATCATTAATCATTAGAGAAATGCAAATCAAAACTACAATGATATATCATCTCACACCCGTCAGAATGGTCATCATCAAAAAATCTACAAACATTAAATGCTGGAGAGTGTGTGGAGAAAAGGGAAACCTCCTGCACTGTTGGTGGGAATGTAAACTGATACAGTCACTCTGGGGAACAGTATGGGGGTTCCTTAAAGAACTACAAATAGAACTACCATATGACCCAGCAATCCCACTACTGGGCATATACCCTGAGAAAACCATAATTCAAAAAGAGTCATGTACCAAAATGTTCATTGCAACTCTATTTACAGTAGCCCGGAGATAGAAACAACCTAAGTGTCCATCATCGCATGAATGGATAAAGAAGATGTGGCACATATATAGAATGCAATATTACTCAGCCATAAAAGGAAATGAAACTGAGCTATTTGTAATGAGGTGGATAGACCTAGAATCTGTCATACAGAGTGAAGTACGTCAGAAAGAAAAAGACAAATACCGTATGCTAACACATATATATGGAATTTAAGGAAAAAAATGTCATGAAGGACCTAGGGGTAAGACAGGAATAAAGATCCAGACCTACTAGAGAATGGACTTATGATTTGGGCGGGGGGAAGTTTAAGCTGTGACAAAGCGCGAGAGAGGCATGTACATATATACACTACCAAACGTAAGGTAGATAGCTAGTGGGAAGCAGCCACATAGCACAGGGAGATCAGCTCGGTGCTTTGTGACCGCCTGGAGGGGTGGGATAGGGAGGTTGGGAGAGAGGGAGCCACAAGCGGGAAGAGATATGGGAACATCTGTATATGTATAACTGATTCACTTTGTTATAAAGCAGAAATTAACACACCACTGAAAAGCAATTATACTCCAATAAAGATGAAAAAAAGTAAAAGAATGAAGAAAAAAGGAAAAATAAATAAATAAGTAAAAAAAAATGGTCATGTACCAAAATGTTCATTGCAGCTGTAGTTACAATAGCCAGGAGATGGAAACAACCTAAGTGTCCATCATCCGATGAATGGATAAAGAGGATGTGGCCCATATATACAATGAAATATTACTCAGTCATAAAAAGAAATGAAATTGAGTTATTTGTAGTGAGGTGGATTGACCTAGAGTCTGTCGTACAGAGTGAGGTATGTCAGAAAGAGAAAGAAAGATACCATATGCTAACACTTATATATAGAATCTAAGAAAAAAAATGCCATGAAGAACCAAGAGGTAAGACAGGAATAAAGACACAGACCTACTAGAGAATGGACTTGAGGATATGGGGAGGGTGAAGGGTAAGCTGTGACAAAGTGAGAGTGGCATGGACATATATACACTACCAAACGTAAAATAGATAGCTAGTGGGAAGCAGCCGCATAGCACAGGGAGATCAGCTCGGTGCTTTGTGACCGCCTAGATGGGTGGGATAGGGAGGTTGGGAGGGAGGGAGACATAAGAGGGAGGAGATATGGGAACATATGTATGTGTATAACTGATTCACTTTGTTATAAGGCAGAAACTAACACACCATTGTAAAGCAATTATACTCCAATAAAGATGAAAAAAAATGATGTGGCACATATATACAATGGAATATTACTCAGCCATAAAATGAAATGAAATTGAATTGTTTGTGTTGAGGTGGATGGACCTAGAGTCTGTCACACAGAGTGAAGTAAGTCAGAAAAAGATAAAGAATTACTGTATGGTAACACATATATATGGAATCTAATAAATGAATTGTTCTGATGAATCTAGTGGCAGGACAGGAATAGATATGCAGATGTAGAGATTGGACTCGAGGACACGTGGAGGGGAAGGGTAAGTTGGGACAACGTGAGAGAGTGGCATGGACATATGTACACCACCAAATGTAAAGTAGATATCTAGTGGGAAGCAACTTCATAGCACAGGGAGATCCACTCGGTTCTTTGTGACCACCTGGAAGGGTGGAATAGGGAGTGTGTGAAGGAGATGCAAGAGGGAGAGACTTGGGGATATATGTATTCATAGAGCTGATTCACTTTGTTATACAGCTGAAATTGACACAACTGTGTGAAGAAATGATAGTCCAATATAGATGTTAAAAATATACATTCTTTTTTATTTCTGAGTAGTATTTCATGTTGTTTCCATACCATGGTACCAGGATGTACCTACTTTGCTTAACCATTTACCCATTGGAGGACAGCTGGGCCATTTCCAGTTTGGGGATATTATGAATTAAACCTGTTATGAACATCCATTTACAGATTTTTTTCTGTGAACATAATTCTTGATTTCCTAGGATAAATTCCTTAGAGTGCAATTATTGGATAGTGTAGTAATTGCATGTTTACTTTGATAAGAAACTGCAGAACTGTTTTCCAGAGTGTCTGTACTATTTTACATTCCCACCAGCAATGTATGAGTGATCGTTTCTCTGCATCTTTGCTAGCATTTGGTGTTGCCACTATTTTTAAAAAATATTTTAGCCATTTTGATGGTGTGTGGTGATATCTCATTGTGATTTTAATTTGCATTTCCCTGATTCCTAATGATTTTGAACATATTTTCATGTTATCTATGCTTTTTGATGGAACCCAGAGAAGAAAACTATCAGAGAAAAAGTGAGTTTTGAGTGAAGTAAGTTCTGATTCAGAACTACAAAATGTGCACGATTTGGAACTGGAAACAAAGTTGAGGAAGATATCAGTACTCTAGTTGAACTTAAAATATATCAGTCAAATAAAACAAAAATGATAATATTTAATGAAGAGAACCTACACACCTTTGCGTAAGCTACTAGACAAATTGGTTCATTTAACCTCACAACCATACTGCTATCATCCTATATTTTTCTGATTGTGAAAATATGTTCATTGTAGTAATGTTGAAAGTTACAGAAAAATAAAAAAGGTGACATAATCTCTTCATAATTAACTAAAATATTTCTTTCCTTCAAGTCATTCATTGTTTTACACACACGCACACACACACAGTATGTATATATATTAGTAAATTGGGACAATACTGTATATATTATTTTTTCCTTGTTTGCCTTCACATTATGAGTGTTTTCTAATAAGAATAAATATTATTTAAAATATCCTTTAAAATATTTCATAATATTCCATTAAATAAATAAATGATAATTTATTTAACCTTTTTTCCTATTGTTGGTCCTTTAGGTTTCCAATATTGCTATTATAAATAATACTGCAATCAGTGACTTCGAAAATTAATGTTTGTCGGGCTTTTGACTATTCCCTTTTACCAAGGTTTTAAAAGAGAAATTCCTGTGTCAAAGATTATCGGTTGTGAACTATTTGAAACCTTTTGATACGCTTTGCAATTGCCTTCCAGAAAAGTTCCATCAATTTACATTCCATCAGTATACAAAATGCTCATTTCACCATACCCTTGCCAAAACTGCATTATTATTTTTGGAATCTTTGATAATTTGAAAAGAAAAAAGTTGTGTCACATTTTATTTTTTTTAACATCTTTATTGGGGTATAATTGTTTTACAATGGTGTGTTAGTTTCTGCTTTATAACAAAGTGAATCAGTTATACATATACATATGTTCCCATATCTCTTCCCTCTTGCATCTCCCTCCCTCCCACCCTCCCTATCCCACCCCTCCAGGCGGTCACAAAGCACCGAGCCGATATCCCTTTGCCATGCGGTTGCTTCCCACTAGCTATCTACCTTACGTTTGTTAGTGTGTACATGTCCATGACTCTCTCTCGCCCTGTCACAGCTCACACATCCCCCTCCCCATATCCTCAAGACCGTTCTCCAGTAGGTCTGTGTCTTTATTCCTGTCTTACCCCTAGGTTCTTCATGACATTTTTTTCTTCTTAAATTCCATATATATGTGTTAGCATATGGTATTTGTCTTTTTCTTTCTGACTTACTTCACTCTGTATGACAGACTCTAGGTCTATCCACCTCATTAAAAATAGCTCAATTTCATTTCTTTTTATGGCTGAGTAATATTCCATTGTATATATGTGCCACATCTTCTTTATCCATTCATCCAATGATGGGCACTTAGGTTGTTTCCATCTCCGGGCTACTGTAAATAGAGCTGCAAGGAACATTTTGGTACATGACTCTTTTTGAATTTTGGTTTTCTCAGGGTATATGCCCTGTAGTGGGATTGCTGGGTCATATGGTAATTCTATTTGTAGTTTTTTAAGGAACCTCCATACTGTTCTCCATAGTGGCTGAACCAATTCACATTCCCACCAGCAGTGCAAGAGTGTTCCCTTTTCTCCACACCCTCTC
Organism: Tursiops truncatus; assembly: GCF_011762595.2. Taxonomy (NCBI): domain Eukaryota; kingdom Metazoa; phylum Chordata; class Mammalia; order Artiodactyla; family Delphinidae; genus Tursiops; species Tursiops truncatus. The sequence goes on along the minus strand of NC_047055.1, from coordinate 64,846,282 downwards.
CAGCATTTATTGTTTCTAGATTTTTTGATGATGGCCATTCTGACTGGTGTGAAATGATATCTCATTGTAGTTTTGATTTGCATTTCTCTAATGATTAATGATGTTGAGCATTCTTTCATGTGTTTGTTGGCAGTCTGTATATCTTCCTTGGAGAAATGTCTATTTAGGTCTTCTGCCCATTTTTGGATTGGGTTGTTTGTTTTTATGTTATTGAGCTGCATGAGCTGCTTGTAAATTTTGGAGATTAATCCTTTGTCAGTTGCTTCATTTGCAAATATTTCCTCCCATTCTGAGGGTTGTCTTTTGGTCTTGTTTATGGTTTCCTTTGCTGTGCAAAAGTTCTGAAGTTTCATTAGGTCCCATTTGTTTGTTTTTGTTTTTATTTCCATTACTCTAGGAGGTGGGTCAGAAAGGATCTTGCTGTGATTTATGTCATAGAGTGTTCTGCCTATGTTTTCCTCTAAGAGTTTGAGAGTTTCTGGTCTTACATTTAGGTCTTTAATCCATTTTGAGCTTATTTTTGTGTATGGTGTTAGGGAGTGATCTAATCTCATACTTTTACATGTATCTGTCCATTTTTCCCAGCACCACTTATTGAAGAGACTGTCCTTTCTCCACTGTACATTCCTGGCACCTTTATCAAAGATAAGGTGTCCATATGTGCATGGTTTTATCTCTGGGCTTTCTATCCTGTTCCATTGATCTATATTTCTTTTTTTTGTGCCAGCACCATACTGTCTTGATTACTGTAGCTTTGTAGTATAGTCTGAAGTCAGAGAGCCCGATTCCTCCAGCTCCGTTTTTCGTTCTCCAGATTGCTTTGGCTAGTCAGGGTCTTTTGTGTTTCCATACAAATTGCGAAATTTTTTGTTCTACTTCTGTGAAAAATGCCAGTGGTAGATTGATAGGGATTGCATTGAATCTGTAGGTTGCTTTGGGTAGTAGAGTCATTTTCACAATGTTGATTCTTCCAAACCAGGAACATGGTATATCTCTTCATCTATATGTATCATCTTTAATTTCTTTCATCAGTGTCTTATAATTTTCTGCATACAGGTCTTTTTTCTCCTTAGGGAGGTTTATTCCTAGATATTTTATTCTTTTTGTTGCAATAGTAAAATGGGAGTGTTTTCTTGATTTCAATTTCAGATTTTTCATCATTAGTATATAGGAATGCCAGAGATTTCTGTGCATTAATTATGTATCCTGCTACTTTACCAAATTCATTGATTAGCTCTAGTAGTTTTCTGGTACCATCTTTAGGATTCTCTATGTATAGTATCATGTCATCTGCAAACAGTGACAGCTTTACTTCTTCTTTTCCGATTTGGATTCCTTTTATTTCCTTTTCTTCTCTGATTGCTGTGGCTAAAACTTCCAGAACTATGTTGAATAACAGCGGTGAGAGTGGGCAACCTTGTCTTGTTCCTGATCTTAGTGGAAATGCTTTCAGTTTTTCACCCTTGAGGATGATGTTGGCTGTGGGCTTGTCATATATGGCCTTTATTATGTTGAGGAAAGTTCTCTCTATGCCTGCTTTCTGCAGGGTTTTTATCATAAATGGGTGTTGAATTTTCTCAAAAGCTTTCTCTGCATCTATTGAGATGATCATGTGGTTTTTCTCCTTCAATTTGTTAATATGGTGTATCACATTGATAGATTTGCGTATATTGAAGAATCCTGTATTCCTGGAATAAACCCCACTTGATCATGGTGTATGATCCTTTTAATGTGCTGTTGGATTCTGTTTGCTAGTATTTTGTTGAGGATTTTTGCATCTATGTTCATCAGTGATATTGGCCTGTAGTTTTCTTTCTTTGTGACATCCTTGTCTGGTTTTGGTATCAAGGTGATGGTGGCCTCGTAGAAGGAATTTGGGAGTGTTCCTTCCTCTGCTATACTTTGGAAGCGTTTGAGAAGGATAGGTGTTAGCTCTTCTCTAAATGTTTGATAGAATTCCCCTGTGAAGCCATCTGGTCCTGGGCTTTTGTTTGTTGGAAGATTTTTAATCACAGTTTCAATTTCAGTGCTTGTGACTGGTCTGTTCATATTTTCTATTTCTTCCTGATTCAGTCTTGGCAGGTTGTGCATTTTTAAGAATTTGTCCATTTCTTCCAGATTGTCCATTTTATTGGCATAGAGTTGCTTGTAGTAATCTCTCATGATCTTTTGTATTTCTGCAGTGTCAGTTGTTACTTCTCCTTTTTCATTTCTAATTCTATTGATTTGAGTCTTCTCCCTTTTATTCTTGATGAGTCTGGCTAGTGGTTTATCAATTTTGTTTATCCTCTCAAAGAACCAGCTTTTAGTTTTATTGATCTTTGTTATTGTTTCCTTAATTTCTTTTTCATTTATTTCTGATCTGAGTTTTATGATTTCTTTCCTTCTGGTAGCTTTGGGTTTTTTTTTTGTTGTTGTTGTTCTTCTTTCTCTAATTGCTTTAGGTGCAAGTTTAGGTTGTTTATTCGAGATGTTTCCTGCTTCTTAAGGTGGGCTTGTATTGGTATACACTTTTCTCTTAGAACTGCTTTTGCTGCATCCCATAGGTGTTGGGTCGTTGTGTCTCCATTGTCATTTGTTTCTAGCTATTTTTTTATTTCCTCTTTGATTTCTTCAGTGATCACTTCATTATTAAGTAGTGTATTGTTTAGCCTCCATGTGTTTGTATTTTTTCAGATCTTTTCCTGTAATTGATATCTAGTCTCATGGCATTGTTGTCGGAAAAGATACTTGATAGAATTTCAATTTTCTTAAATTTACCAAGGCTTGATTTGTGACCCAAGATATGATCTATCCTGGAGAATGTTCCATGAGCACTTGAGAAAAATGTGTATTCTGTTGTTTTTGGATGAAATGTCTTATAAATATTAATTAAGTCCATCTTGTTTAATGTATCATTTAAAGCTTGTGTTTCCTTATTTATTTTCATTTTGGATGATCTGTCCATGGGTGAAAGTGGGGTGTTAACGCCCCCTACTATGAATGTGTTACTGTCGATTTCCCCTTTTATGGCTGTTAGTATTTGCCTTATGTATTGAGGTGCTCCTATGTTGGGTGTATAAATATTTACAATTGTTATATCTTCTTCTTGGATCGATCCCTTGATCATTATGTAGTGTCCTTCTTTGTCTCTTGTAATAGTCTTTATTTTAAAGTCTATTTTGTCTGATATGAGAATTGCTACTCCAGCTTTCTTTTGGTTTCCATTTGCATGGAATATCTTTTTCCATCCCCTTCCTTTCTGTCTGTATGTGTCTCTAGGTCTGAAGTGGGTCTCTTGTAGACAGCATATATGTGGGTCTTGTTTTGGTATCCATTCAGCCAATCTGTGTCTTTTGGTGGGAGCATTTAGTCCATGTACATTTAAGGTAATTATCGATATGTATGTTCCTATTCCCATTTTGTAAATTGTTTTGGGTTCGTTATTATAGGTCTTTTCCTTCTCTTGTGTTTCTTGCCTAGAGAAGTTCCTTTAGCATTTGTTGTAAAGCTGGTTTGGTTGTGCTGAACTCTCTTAGCTTTTGCTTGTCTGTAAAGTTTTTAATTTCTCCATCAAATCTGAATGAGATCCTTGCTGGGTAGAGTAGTCTTGGTTGCAGGTTTTTCTCCTTCATCACTTTCAGTATGTTCTGCCACTCTCTTCTGGCTTGTAGGGTTTCTGCTGAGAGATCAGCTGTTAACCTTATGGGGATTCTCTTGTGTGTTATTTGTTGTTTTTCCCTTGCTGCTTTTAATATGCTTTCTTTGTATTTAATTTTTGACAGTTTGATTAATATGTGTCTTGGCGTATTTCTCCTTGTATTTATCCTGTATGGGACTCTCTGTGCTTCCTGGACTTGATTAACTATTTCCTGTCCCATATTAGGGAAGTTTTCAACTATAATCTCTTCAAATATTTTCTCAGTCCCTTTCTTTTTCTCTTCTTCTTCTGGAACCCCTATATTTCGAATGTTTGTGCGTTTAATGTTGTCCCAGAGGTCTCTGAGACTGTCCTCTGTTCTTTTCATTCTTTTTTCTTTATTCTGCTCTGCAGTAGTTATTTCCACTATTTTATCTTCCAGGTCACTTATCTGTTCTTCTGCCTCAGTTATTCTGCTGTTGATCCCATCTAGAGTACTTTTAATTTCATTTATTGTGTTGTTCATCGTTGCTTGTTTCATCTTTATTTCTTCTAGGTCCTTATTAACTGTTTCTTGCATTTTGTCCATTCTATTTCCAAGATTCCAGATCATCCTTACTATCATTATTCTGAATTCTTTTTCAGGTAGACTGCGTATTTCCTCTTCATTTATTAGGTCTGGTGCATTTTTATCTTGCTCCTTTATCTGCTGTGTGTTTTTCTGTCTTCTCTTTTTGCTTGTCTTACTGTGTTTGGGGTGTCCTTTTTACAGGCTGCAGGTTCGTAGTTCCTGCTGTTTTTGATGTCTGTCTCCAGTGGCTAAGGTTGGTTCAGTGGATTGTGTAGGCTTCCTGGTGGATGGGACTAGTGCCTGTGTTGTGGTGGATGAGGCTGGATCTTGTCTCTCTACTGTTCACATCTGGTGGTGTGTTTTGGGGTGTCTGTGGCCTTATTGTGATTTTAGGCAGCCTCTCTGCTAATGGGTGGGGTTGTGTTCCTGTTTTGCTAGTTGTTTGGCATAGGTTGTCCAGCACTGTAGCTTGCTGGTCGTTGAGTGAAGCTGGGTGCTGGTGTTAAGATGGAGGTCTCTGGGAGATTTTCGCCATTTGATATTATGTGGAGCTGGGAGGTCTCTTGTTGATAGTGTCCTGAAGTTGGCTCTCCTACCTCAGAGGCAGAGCCCTGACTCCTGGCTGGAGCACCAAGAGCCTTTCATCCACACGGCTCAGAATAAAAGTGAGAAAAAGTAGCAAGAATTAGTAGAAGTATGAAGAAAGAAAGAAGGAAAGGAGGGAAGGAAGGAAGGAAGGAACGAAGGAAGGAAGGAAGGAAGGAAGGAAGGAAGAAAGAAAGAAAGAAAGAAAGAAAGAAAGAAAGAAGCAAAGAAAGAAAGAAGGGAAGAAGGTAAGAAAGGAGGGAGGGAGGGAGAGAGGAAGGAAGGAAGGAGGGAAAGAAGGAAAAAAGACATAAAGAAAGAAGATACAGTAAAATAAAATAAAGTATAATAAAGTTATTGAATTAAAAAATACTTATTAAAAAAAGGGACGGATAGAACCTTAAGACAACTGTTGGAAGCAAAGCTATACAGACAAAATCTTACACAGAAGCATACACATACACCCTCACAAAAAGAGGTAAAGGGGAAAAAAATCATAAATCTTGCTCTCAGAGACCACCTCCTCAATTTGGGATGATTCGTTATCTAAAGGAGGGAAGGAAGGAAGGAAGGAAGGAAAGAAAGAAAGAAAGAAAGAAAGAAAGAAAGAAAGAAAGAAAGAAAGAAAGAACGAAGGTAAAGTATAATAACGTTATTAAAATTAATTATTAAGAAAAAAATTTTTAAAAAAACCATGGACGGATAGAACCCTAGGGCAAATGGTGGAAGCAAAATTATACAGACAAGATCTCACACAGAAGCATACACGTACACATTCACAAAAAGAGGAAAAGGGGAAAAAATCATAGATCTTGCTCTCGAAGCCCACCTCCTCAACTTGGGATGACTTGTTGTCTATTCTCGTATTCCACAGATGCAGGGTACATCAAGTTGATTGTGGAGCTTTAATCCGCTGTTTCTGAGGCTGCTGGGAGAGATTTCCCTTTCTCTTCTTTGTTCTCACAGCTCACAGGGGCTCAGCTTTGGATTTGGCCCTGCCTCTGCGTGTAGGTTGCTGGAGGGCGTCTGTTTTTTGCTCAGACAGGACGGGGTTAAAGGAACCACTGATTCGGGGGCTCTGGTGCACTCTGGCCGGGGGAGGCGGGGGGGGGGGGGCACTGCGTGCGGGGCGGGCCTGCGGCGGCAGAGGCCGCTGTGACGTTGCACCAGCCTGAGGCCCGCCGTGCGTTCTCCCGGAGAAGTTGTCCCTGGATCCCGGGAACCTGGCAGTGGCGGGCTGCACAGGCTCCGTGGACGAGGGGTGTGGGTAGTGACCTGTGCTCGCACCCAGGCCCCTTGGTGGCGGCAGCAGCAGCCTTAGCGTCTCCCGCCCGTCCCTAGGGTCCGTGCTTTTAGCCGCGGCTTGCGCCCGTCTCTGGGGTCTGCGCTTTTAGCCACGGCTCACGCCCGTCTCTGGGGTTCACACTTGTAGCCGCGGCTCGCGCCCGTCTCTGGAGTTCCTTTAAGCAGCGCTCTTAAAGCCCTCCCCTCTCCTTTGTTTCTCCAGGGAACAAAGAGCTGTGTCACATTTTTTAATTGAAGTATAGTTGACTTACAATGTTATATTAGTTTCAGGTGTACAACATAGTGATTCAATATTTTTACAGATTATACTCCATTTAACGTTATTATGAAATATTGGCTATATTCCCTGTGCTGTACTTTACATCCTTGTATGTTATTTATTTTATACCTAGTAGTTGTTACCTCTTAAACCCCTTCCGCTATCTTTCCCCTCCTGCCACCCCTCTCCCACTATTAACCATTAGTTTGTTTTGTTTATCTGTGAGTCTATTTCTGTTTTGTTATATTCACTAGTTGATTTTATTTTTTAGATTCCAAATATAAGTGAAAACACACAGTATTAAGCATCATATTTAATGTGTGTTTCTTTATTGTTAGTGATGCTGGAAATTCTTTATAGTTTTCAGTCATTTATATTTTGTTCTTCTGTAAGTTTCTTGTGCTCTTTGCTCTTTTTCTTTTAAGGTTATTAGTGTTTTCCTTATTAGTTGAATTAAGATAATCTGATTAGCCCCATTTTTCACATAATGAAACTGGGACTTGGAGAGATTATATAACCTCCTCAGTCACATGTATAATAAAGGTAGTTCAAAGTCAATTCTGCCTAACTCTAAAGTCCTGCTCTTTCTACCATGCCATGTCTCCTTTAAAGATAGTTGTCTTTGCTAAGGAGGGACAACTCACTTGGCTTACTGCTTAGGAGATATTTCTGTAATTCTTCGTCTCCATACATGTCCTAGCCACACAGTTGTTCCTGTGAACTTAACTAGGATGGCCCATATTATTCCTGGCTTCATCTAGAGACCAAACATCTCAAAGAATGGGACTTGACTCCAATGCTGCCCAGAATTAAGTCTCTGGTTTGTCCTCCAGGACTTTTCCTCAACACAGGTTTCTTTCCAGACTTTACATTCTCTTACAGACCAGAGTGATTCAGTTGTTACAAAAACAACTTTGAATCCAGGCAGACAATTTGGAATGGAATTTTGTTCTATTTGATACCTAATCACTAGTTTGACTAAATTTTTCATGTTTCAACCAATGTTTTCTGGCATAGTGTTAAAGCAGCTTAAGTTAGAATTTGTAGTTGAGAACAATGGGCAAATTTAATCTAAACAAAGGCCACAGGTTAAAATAATGGGTTAGATGGAATAATGACATGGTCTAAAGAGTGACAATTATCCAGAGACAACAGAGCTGATGTATAGGAAACATGAAATAAAAGATAGACCCAAACCTGAAAATAAACAATTGCCCTAAACTTAATTCCTCCTCTGGTATATGTTTCAGTGTACACTGCATATGAAACAAAAACATACACATGAAGACAAAACCAGTCACTGCATTGAAATAAAAATTCTCTATCAAATTTCCTGCTAGGGTATACAATAAATACAATATCTAGCCATCTGTCACCACATCGAAAGACCGCTGACCAGTTCTCAGTAACTGAGATTTAATAAGTATCTAAGGAAACAAGAAATTCCTGTTTAAAAAAATCAAATAAAACGGAAAAAAACAAATTACAATTGGTGTGCACATTTTTCCTGGCACTGTGGTCTCTGAATAAATGTGTTGCTATGACCCAGACCTCTTTCCTCCTTGTGTGTGTCTGTCTCTCTTTCCTTCCTCTCAGTGAATGCAGTTTAAATAAAGAAACATCTGCTGGAATCCTGAAGTGGGATCCCTGCTTTCAACAGACAAAGGAGAAAAAAGCTTAAACACTTGTACAGATGTGTATAGTACAGCATGTAGGGTTTTTGCCAGAGATAGTCCATAGACTGGAAGTTGGCCATCATTAGAAGAAAGCTACTTATTTTTATCCTCAAGAATGGAGAAAGTACTCTAAAATTCACCTAGTGGTCAGGGGATTAATCTCTGACAAAGAAGGGAGTGGGGTTCTAAAAGAGAGATGGTAATAATACATAAAGACAACTACTATCAAGTGAGCATGGACCAGACCTGTGCTAAATATAGTATATACTTTGTCTTATTTAATCATCACAAAACTCTAACAGGGAGATATTAGTAGATGCATTTTAAGTCTATGAAAATGAGGCTAAAAGAAGTTGTCATTTTGCCCAATGTCACCCCACTAAGAAGTGATAGAGCTGGAAATCAAACTCAGGATTACAAAGCTCTGCTTATTCCACTATGCCATCTCATTGCAGAGACTGATGACTAATTTTAGTTTCAATTTTACTTAAATAGGAAAATAAAATAAATACCATCATTAATTCTACCAGTCAGTCTACACAACTTTTTCTTTCTATCATTCCTCTTATTAAGAATAAATGTGGAGACTTTCTGTCAAGACAAGATGATATATGCCTGTTTTCCCCTTCTCCTCACTAAACAAAATTATAAACTCTGCAAATGGCCCAAGAGACAATCAAAGGAGAATTTCGAAAGGTGGTAGGAAGAAAGTGAAATACATCTTGTGTCCACCATGAGAAAGAAGGTGACCTAGAACCAGTGTCTCCCTTCCCATGACTTAGTGACAGAAGACAGCCCAGGTAAGCAGATTCCTTTCCTGGGTGAAACGAGTCCATCTGACATCAAGTAATCCTGACACTTCCAGAAAAGAGTATCAAATAGGAGTCCAGCCAAAAATAAAGAGCCAAGGGAGACACTCCTGCCAGGCCTGAAACTGTCCTCCCCTACTCATAAATAGATATTGAGACTGGTGGACAGAGATGGCAGGAGAGATCCAGATGCAGCAGATGACCTGGTTCAGGAAATCTCTGTCCTCTTAACCTTGAGACTCTCCTCCTGAACCCAGACACCAGGGCTGGCAGGCAGAACTGGTTGGAGAGAAATAACCATAATAAGTGGCTGCCTTGGAATTCTCTGTCCTCTCAGGCCAAGAGTCTTCTCCTCAGAGAGACTGGGGCATCTCAAGAGGGAGTCAGGTAGTAGAGAGATCCCATCACACCACAGTCCCATGGAGAGACACCCCATCCATCCAGATGGTCAGCCTGGGTAGTCCCCTCCCATCCCTTTAGGCAGTACCAACAGAAACCAGTGTAACCAGTGGAAGTCTCAGTAGAAGCAGCTAAAACAAGAGGATCAAAATAACCCAGCAAATGCTATGAAAATTAAGCTGCCATTGAAATTACAACTCACAAAAGTATACCAAGGCCTGCATGCTAGCCCTACTCTTTCTGCTAAAATAAAAGAGTTCAATAGGACCCAGAGTATCCTAAAATGATAGACAAAATATCCATGATATGCTCAAAAATCACCCGTCATACCAAAAACCAGGAAAATCACAAATTGACACCAACACCAAGATGAATCAGATATTGGATCTAGTTGACAATGATTTTAAAGAAGCTGTGATAAAACACTTTAAAAAGAAATTATAACTTACCTTGAAACAAATTTAAAGGTAGTTCAAAGTCATAGTGATTTTCTAGTCATAGTGGCTAGAAAATCTCAGCAAAAAATAAATGCTACCAGTTGTTAAGTAAGTACTACTATATGAAGTCACTTGCTTTACCCTCATTCATTTGACCTTTAAGAAAAACTCTAAGGTTGATTTTATAATCCCATTTTAAGTATGAATAAATGGAAGTTTACCATAAGCCCTAGCATTCTCTACTCTATAATACCTGATCAGCTTCACTCATTTATATTACCTGCCTGATTTTGCAGGCATTTGAGTTTGCCATCTCTGATAGCCATAAGCAGAGAGGGCATTCTAAGTATGGTAAAGAGTGTGAGCAAAGACATAGGAGTGAAAATGATTATAGGACATTTAAAGGCAGTGAGGAGACCAGGCTGTCTAAAGCAGAGAGTATGTGTTGAGGAGTAACTGGAGCAAATAGTGAAGAGATAAAGAGGGGTCAGATTATGAAGCATCTTAATAAGCAAGCAGAAGGGTAAGCATAGGGAGCTATTATGACTTCTAGAGGAAACATGATGAGAGATCATCAGGAAACAGAAAAAGAAAGCAGGCAAAAAAGAGAAAGAAAGAGAGGAAAGGATGAATGGTGAGAGGGAAGGAGGGAGGGAGCGAGAAAGAGAAAAAGAGAGAGGGAGGCAAACTAGAATAATAAATGCCTACTGTGGGTTCCTAATTCTCCTTTAATACCAGTTCCCTGCACGTACATATGTTCGAGCCAGTTTCCTAAAGTACCATGACCCTCTTTCATCTCTGGGCCTTTCTACATGCTATCCCCATTGCTTAGAATCCTTGCCCGCAACCACCTAATCCCCACACCTTATAATTTGTCTTTCTGGCTACCTCTTATTCACTTTTAAAGAGTCAACTCAGGAATCATGTCAACTCTTTCAGGAAGCCTTTCCTAAAACTCTCCCCCACCAGCCACTTTTCTTCTCCCCTGTCCTCTCCTGTTCTGTTAAGTGCTTTCTCTATGTTCCCATGGGCCAATATGCATAACTCTTTGTCAGCACTTATCCTGTTGTATTTATTCATCTGTCAGTTTCTTTACAAGGACTCAGTTCCTTGAAGGCAGTGTATTCATTTTTGTAGCCTAAGCTTCTAGCACTATATCATGCATGTGGCAGAATTTCAATACATTTTTGTTGAATGAATGAGTAAATGAAAGAAGGCCAAGTACTGTACCTGGTGCTCAACATGTTATTTCATTTAATCTTTACCTCAACACATTTCACTGGTGAAACCTAAGTCAATAGAGGCAACAGGCTTGAAAGAGTAGGACATTTCATGCAAAGATGCAAAGGCAGGGATGACATGAGAGAACATGCTGCATTTGAGGAACTACAAGGAATATTGTGTGATTGAAGTATAGTGTGTAGTGGGGAGTGATGAGAGATGTGGCTGGAGAAATAGACAGGGCTTGGCTTACAAAGAAACTTGCATAACTTTTTAAGGAATTTTTCCTGAGAGCAATAGGTTTTAAGCACAGGGATGACAGGACACATCAGATATGACAAAAGGCACATGTCCACCCATGTCAGGGGTTATAATTACTTCTTGAAAGTAAGGAACCAAGGGTGAGAAGTGGAGGGATGCTTGAAGAAAAGTTTAGAGTCAAATAGCAGCCTCCCCCCCACCCTTACCTGGTTCACACAGAAGGCACTGAGGGACTAGGAGTTTCTGTCTTGTAAAATTCAGAAGAGAGTTTAAGCATTGCTCTAGGTTGACCAATTTGGGGACCCTCTAATCATATTCTGTAGATTCTCCTACTGTACTTATGTGAGAGCCGTTTCTAGGCAATGTGTTAGGCAGGAAGCTTTCATGTACACATGAGAGAGTAAGAACCATGGAAGGGAAAATTAAATTTGAGGTTCTGTTCAACAGTGTTGATTACTACTAGTGTGAATTGTTTTGTCAGGTAGTAGGTGGAGTAAATGAACTAATAAGTGAAAAGTAAGTGCTAAGGGCTTCATTAAAAACAGGAGCTTCAGGCTAATTAATTTTGAGACTAGCTTGACACTGAAACCAAACTTCTTAACTATATATATATAGTATATATATATATATATATATATATATATATATATATAGTATATATATATACTGGAGATATATATATATCTCCAGTCCTCACAACTTGCTTTATATTACATATTTAAGAAACAAATAGTGCCCTCTCTTTTCTTTCAGTAACTCTAATTTGATCAAGGGGAAGACTTAAAAATATTGGCATTGTCCATTATGCTGACATGGATTTTCTAGTAAATTCATTGAGTTTAGGCTGTGTGATGAGTGAATGAGAAATAAAGGAGAAATGGTTCTCCCCTCTGACATGTTGGAGAGACAAGTCCTAAGCAATTGGTCATATGTTGTTTAACTGGGTCCCTAAATAAATAAAGGCAATGAAGAAGAAGATGATGATAACAAAAACAACAACTATCACTAATCAAAAGGACACTATATATCATGCAATAAGCTAAACACTTTACATACAAAATCTCCATGGTTCCTTAATGCTGGCCTGCAACAAAATGAGAAAAAGGAGAATAGCATTTGCTTTTATAAATTTAATTTATGTAATTTTGACTCTGCTTCTACTTAAGATATAGAAAGCTGTAAGAGAACATCACTCCTATTCAAACAATTAGAAAAAAATCTGGCTAATCTACAAATCACAATTATTTTATTGAGATATAATTGACATATAACATTATATTAGTATAAGGTGTGCAAGATAAAAATTATAGATATTTGTATATATTGCAAAGTGATCAACACAGTCTAGTTAATATCCATCACCACATATAGTTACCAATTTTCTTTAAATATGACGAGAACTTTTAAGATCTAATCTCTTAGCAACTTGCATATGTACAATAAGTTATTATTAACTGTACATACCATGATGTACATTGCATGTCATTTCATTTATTTTATAACTGGAAGTTTGTACCTCTTGACTCCCTTAACCCATTTCACCCACCTCCCACCCCCACAAATTCTCTGTATCTATGAGTTTATCTTTTACATTCAACGTATTATTTAGATCATATGGTATTTGTCTTTTTCTGAGTTATTTCACTTAGCATAATATCCTCAAGATCCAACCCTGTTTTCAAAAAAAGAAGGATTTTCAAAAAATCCTTCTTTTTAATGGTTGAAGAGTATTCCATTGTGTGTGTATATATATATATATATATATATATATATATATATATATCACCTTATCTACCTTTTATTTCTTTTATTACTTTTTTTAAATCTGAGTATAATTGACATAACATTATATAGTTTCAGGTGTACAATGTAATGATGCAATATTTGTACACATTGTGAAATGATCACCACAATAATTTTAGTTTACATCTGACACCATACATAATTACAGATATTTTGTGTGTAATGAGAACTATCAAGATCCCCTTTTGTAGCTACTTTCAAATATGCAATACAGTATTATTAACTATAGTCACCATGCTGTTACATCCTCATGACTTATTCATTTGAAAACTGAAAATTTGTACATTTTGAACCCTTTCAACCATTTTTCCCAAATTCCACCTCAGGTAACCAGCAATATGGTCTCCCTATCCATGATTTCGATTTTTATTTTGTTTTTCATTTGTTTGTTTGTTTGATTTTTATATTCCACATATAAGTAAAAGCATATGGTATTTATTTTTTCAGTTTGACTTATTTCACTTACCATAATGCCCTCAACGTCCATCCATATTGTTGTGAATGGCAAGATTTCATTTCTTTATTATGGCTGATACATATATATATATATATATATATATATATATATACACATATATATATATATATACACACACACACATATATATATATATATACATATAAATATATGTCACATTTTCTTTATCCATTCATCCATCTATGAACACAGGTTGCTTGCATGTATTGGTTATTGTAAATAGTGTTGCAATGAACATGGAGTGCAGATATCTTATCAAGTTAGTATTTTCATTTCCTTTGGACAAATATCCAGAAACAGAATTGCTGGATGATAACTTAGTTCTATTTTTTAATTGTTTTAAGAACATCCATATTGCTTTCCATAGTGGCTGCACCAATTTACATTCCCACCAACAATGCACAAGTTTTCCCTTTTCTCCACATTCTCTCCAACAGTAGTTATTTCTTGTCTTTTTGATAATAGCCATTCTAACAGGTGTGAGGTGATATCTCATTGTGGTTTTAATTTGAATTTCCCTAATGATTAGTGATGTTGAGCACATTTCCATGTACATGCTGGTCATCTGTATGTTTTCTTTGGAAAAATGTCTATTCTGATTCTCTGCCCATTTTAAAAATCAGATTGTGGGGTTTTTTTGTTACTATTATTATTTTTTACATCTTTATTGGAGTATAATTGCTTTACAATGGTGTGTTAGTTTCTGCTTTATAACAAAGTGAATCAGTTATACATATACATATGTTCCTATATCTCTTGCTCTTGCGTCTTCCTCCCTCCCACCCTCCTTATCCCACCCCTCCAGGCATAGCACAGGGAGATCAGCTTGGTGCTTTTTTTGTTATTGAGTTTTATAAGTTATTTATATATTTTCGATTTTAACCTCTTATCAGATATATGATTTGAAAATAATTTTCCCATTTGGTAGATTGCCTTTTCATTTTATTGATAGCTTCCCTTGCTGTGCAGAAGCTTTCAGTTTGATGTAGTCCCACTTATTTAGTTTCGCATGTTTTGCCTTTGCTTTTGGTGTCAAATCCAAAAAAATCATCAGCAAAAATAATGTCAAGAAGTTTACTGCCTATATTTTCTTCAAGAGTTTTATGGTTTCAGGTCTTACATACAAGTCTTTAGTCCATTTTGAGTTAATTTTTGTGTATGGTATAAGATAGGGGTCCAGTTACATTTTTTTTTGCATGTGGTTGTCCAGTTTTTCCAAAACTATATATTGAATAAACTGTCCTTTCCCTATTGTATATTCTTGGCTCCTCTGCCATAAAGTAATTGACAATATATGTGTGGGTTTATTTCCTGGCTTGCTAGACAGTTATACTGATCTATGTGCCTGTTTTATGCCAATACAATACTGTTTTGATTACTATAGGTTTGCAAGATAATTTGAAATCATGAAGTGTGGTGCCTCCTGCTATGTTCTTTCTCAAGATTGCTTTGGCTGTTTGTTGCCTTTTATGTTTCCATACAAATTGTAGGGTTGTTTGTCTATTTATTTGAAAAATGCTATTGGAATGTTTATAGGTGTTGCATTGAATATTTAGATTTCTTTGGTAGTAGGAACATTTTAACAATATTCTTCCAATCCATGGTCACAGAATAGCATTCCATTTATCTGTGTCTTCTTCAATTTCTGTCCTCAGTGATTTGTAGTTTTCAGTGTACAGGTCTTTCAACTTCTTGGATAAATTCATTCCTAGATATTTTTTCTTTTTGATGCAATTATAAATGGGATTGTTTTCATAAATTTCTTTCTGATAGTTCACTATTGGTATATAGAAACACAAACAATTTTTAAAATATTGATTTGGTGTCCTGCAACTTTACTAAATTTATTTGTTCTAAAACTTTTTGATGGAGTCTTTAGGATTTTCTACATATAATATTATCTGTAAATAGTGACAGTTTTCCTTCTTATTTTCTGATTTGAATCCTTTTATTTCTTTCTCTTGCCTAAATTGTTCTGGCTAGAACTTCCACACAATGTGGAATAAAAGTGATGAAAGTGAGCTTCCTTGCCTTGTTCCTGATCTTAGAGAAAAAGCTTTCAGATTTTCAACTCATGTCACTGAGTATGATGCTAGCTGTGGGTTTGTCATATATGGCCTTTATTATGTTGAGGTATGTTCACTCTACATTGAATTTCTTCAGAGGTTTTATAATAAATGAATGTTGAATTTTGTCACATGCTTTTTTTGCATCTATTGAAATAATCATATAATTTTTATCCTTCATTTTGTTAATGTTTTGTATCACAGCGATTGATTTGTGGATGTTGAGACATACTTGAACCCTTGGAATAAATCCCACTTGATCATGGTGTATAATTCTTTTAATGTACTGTTGAATTTTGTTTGCTAATATTTACTGAGGATGTTTTGCATCTATGTTCATCAGGGATATTGGTCTATGATTTTCTTTTCTTGTGGCATCCTAAGCTCATTTTGATATCAGTGTAACACTGGCCTTATACAATGACTTTGGAAGTGTTCCTTCCTCTTCTATTTTTTGAAAAAGTTTGAGAAGGATTGGTATTAATGCTTCTTTAAATGGTTGGTAGAATTCACCAGTGAAGCCATCTGATCCTAGACTTTTGTTTTCTGGGAGGTTTCTGATTACTGATTCCATCCCTTATTAGTAATTGGTCTGTTCAGATTTTTTTTTCTTCATGATTCAGTGTTAGTGGGTTGCATGGTTCTGGAAATTTATCAATTTCTTCTAGGTTGTCCAAATTGTTGGCATATACATTTATTATTTTCTGTACTGATATGCTCAGATTCCTTTTCCCCCACCTCTCTCTCTCCTTTCTGTATTTACTCTAAGTTTTTGCTTTGTGGTTACTATCAGGCTTATGTAAAAGTATTTATATTTATAACAATGTATTTTAAGTTGATAACAACAAGTTTGAATGTAGTACAAAGCTCTACATTTTTATTCTATATTTATTTATGTTTTTGATGTCACAATTTACATCTTTTTATCTTGTGAATCCCTTAATAAATTATTGTAGTTATAGATATTTTTACTACTTTTGTCTTTTAACCTTCATACTAGCTTTATAAGTGATTAACTCACCACTTTTTCAACATTAGATTTTTCTGAATTTTACTATAACTGTGAGATTTATACTTTAATATGTTCTCCTGTTACTAATAAGTGACTTTCATTTCAGCTTGAAGTCCCTTTATTATTTATTCTAGTAGTGATGAACTTTTTTCGCTTTTTTTTCTCTGGAAACTCTATCTCTTCTTCAAAGTTGAAGGACATCTTTGCCAGGTAGGGTATTCTTGGTTGGCAGTTTTTTTCTTTAAGCACTTTAAATACATCATGACACTCCCTTCTGGCCTCCAAAATGTCTGATAAATAATCTGCTGATAGTCTTATGGGGATTCCCCTGTATGTAATGAGTTGTTTTTCTCTTACTGCTTTGAATATTCACTCCTTGCTTTAATTTTTGACATTTTAATTATAATATGTCTTGGTGTGGGTCTCTTTCAGTTCATTCTATTTGGAACGTGCTGGGCTTTCTGGATCTGGGATTTTGTTTCCTTCCCTAGGTGAAGGAAGTTTTCAGCCACTATTTCTCCAAATAATTTTTAAGTTTTCAGCCATTATTTCTCCAAATAAGTTTTATGCTCCTTTCTATCTCCATTCTCCCTCTAGGATCCCTATAATGCAGAAGATGGTCTGCTTAATATTGTTCTACAATTCCATTAAGTTCTGCTCACATTTTTTAAGTTTTTTTTCCTCTTTGATGATGTGATTGGGTGAGTTTCACTGCCCTATCTTTGAATTCACTGAGCTTTTCCTCTGCTTCATCTAGTCTGCTGTTGAACCCTTCTAATGTGTTTTTTATTTCAGTGTTATATTAGTCTGCTGTGTGACTTCTATATTGTGCTTTCTTATATTTTATATCTGTTTGTTGAAATTCTCACTTTGTTCACTTATTCTTCTCAGTGAGCATCTTTATGATGCAGCAGAGGCAGATCATGAATATATGACCCACTCGACAAGACTGCTGGAGTGTATCACAGTCAGCCCTTACATACATATTTAATTAGAAGACTGCCTCTCAGCTGCAACTACGAAAATAAGCTAATTGGCCTCTTTCACGGAAATAATGGATATCTCCATCCATTGCCTTTCTGCTGTGACCTAGGGGTGGCATCCACTCAAGATTTTTTTTCCCTGTTGGTTAGAGTCATGTAGAACCCATGAGCATGTTCCATTGGCTCCCAGAGACAAGCAATCTAGAGATGTTCCCTGGTTAGCAACCGCCCAAATAGGGGTGCCTTACCACTGTAGAATCTCTTTTCTGGGGGATACTGATGACCTGGAGTGAGGAAGAGGGAGAGTACAAAGATGACATCCACTGACCTCTATCTTTGCAGGGTATTTTAGTATTCCCCTAGATATGTGTTAAATTAGATGTGTGCCCCTCAAGCTAATGCTTTAAGATAAGCAAATGTGCCTCTTTTCAAGGGAGAGTATCATTTCATTGCCTCTTCACTTGGTCCTGGGCTGGGTGGGTCTACAAGCATGATAAGAACGGTTTCTCAGTTTGCTATACCTTAGAGGTCTCTTTGATTCAAGCCCCATTGGCTTTCAAAAGCAAATGTTTGAGGGAGCTTACCTCTCAAGTGTAGGTCTTAAAAGTTGGGGTGCCAGATGTGGAGGTCAAGCCTTTTGCTCATTAGGGAGAAGCTTGGGATTTTGAGTGTCTTCCTGGTTGTGAGTTGCCCCTGTGTGGGTGGGATTTCTGGTGAGATTTTTGTCTCAGCCTCTCCTACATTCTCAGTGTTTTTCCTCCTTTGCTCAATATGTGAGAGTTACTCAGCTGGCTTGGGTTTTTATTTTTCCCAGAGGAAATTGTCTGTATGTAGTTGTAGATTCAGTGTGTTTGTGGGACGAGGTGAATTAAGGATACTCTTACATCACTATCTTGAACTTGAAGTTCCAAGTCACAATTTATTTAACCCATCAAAGAACTAAGATTGCAAGTCAACCAAGGGAGCTGAATGCTAATGATGACAAGCCCCTCCAAGGAGTGATGGGAAACATGAAATGCTTCATCTTTGATAGAGCAAAGGAGGAAGAGGTAATTATCCTAGAAAAGGGGAAAATTAATCATTTAATTGTTTAAATAATTCTTAAAGGCCTAATGTGAGTTTGAGAATTCTTTTAGAATAAATGGTAGCCCCCAGATACAAGGGATGTTTAAAATATTTCACAAACTCTTCTCCATAGGCATTCATGAAGTAATCATGACAAAGTTAGGGAAGTGGGCAAGAGGAGAAAGAGAAAGAAGTGCAAAAGGTGATTGACAGTCACTGGTGGTAGGAATAAAACACACATTTTTTGAGCCTTACGTTATACAAAGCATAAGCCTTAAACTATGAGGGGAGGTGTAGAAGCAAAATCCATTGACTTCTGGAGGAGTGACTGTAAACCCTTTCTCCCATCCTGGGGAAATAGGCAGAGATCCACTGCTTTAAGGGGAAGGATAGAAGCAAAAACCATTCTGATCCTGGAGGAAAGACATAAAAATATCTTGAGGTCGGGATAGTGAACCAACACAAAACAGATATCCGCTACTATGAGGAGAGTCAGAACATTTTTCCTACCAAGTATTTGTCAAACATACAAGGCATAATAGACTGTCATGGGGTGGGGGAGGAGATGGAACTCTGAGAAAGTCTTACCTTGCATTTCAGGAACACAAGCCCTGCCCAAGACTTAGACTGCACCAGTGTAATGAGTCCACGATGGGGAGAATTCCAAGTAACAAGCAACAAAAGTCTGCTACTTGGAGAGAAGCAAGACCATGGAGAGAGACTATTTCCATAGCATAGTCATGCAGGGAGTGATGAAAGCTGAGGATGGAGTAGGGACAATAAGAAAAACCTTCTGGAACCACAGATACACACCAAATGCAAAGTAATGACAGCCAACTTCTGGAGCAATCTGAAGTAACTTGAAGCCTGTGGTGCACTGAAGGTAATGACAGCAACCACAAAACCCAAATCCAGATTAACTCTTGACTTGATTGCCTCAAATTCCAAAAGCAATGACCTAATAAAAGAAGTGGGTCTATTTCTGGGTGCAAATGCTATTTACTTCAATCTCTACTATCCTTTACATCTTTTGTCCAACATTTAATTAAAATGTATGATTCATAGAAAAAAGGAAGAAAAAACTTCCATCACCAAGAGATAAAGAAACCAACAGAACCACATACACAGATGACTCAGATGTTGGGACTTATTAGCCAAGCACTGTAAAATAAATTTTAATTGAGTGATGTCAGGAAGAATGGTGGTGTAAGAAACTCCAGAATTCTGCTCCTCTATACTAGTGATGAGATCAAAGACAAAAATTGTCAGAATTAACACTTCCATAGCTATGGAAATTAGCCAAAAATTTCCAGCAATCCAGAGAGAGTACTTAAAAAAGAAAAGACTAAATCTTGGCAATAACAGTGAATTTTGTAACATTTTAACTTAACCTACTTTCATCTCCTTTCCCCACCCCCACAGTAGCCTTGGAACTTTACTACCTGCAGTTACAATGAAAACAAGCATCTTGGCAGCCACTGGAGGAGGCAAAATAAGTTTGAAACACCTGCAAAGTCCCAATCCAAGGGAATTGTCATGTTTTGTTTAGTCTAATGTTGCGCTGGAAGCACACACTTGCAAGGTTTGTTTTTATTTGGACTGACTAAGAGTTTACTCAGTACAAAGTGACTTTTTCATGGGGAAATTTGGTAAAAAAATAAGTCAGCCACAATTGTTTATCATAGGTACTTGAGGTGCTGGATAATAGTTTGAGCGAACAATAGGCTAACAAAAAATGAAGTTATTTGGGAAAATCTGGGAGATGAGATGTCTATAGAGGGCTTTGAAAAGCTCTGACACTATCCTGTAAATTTAGTGGCCACACAAATATGCAGAGTTGTGTACATGTCCAGGGATGTACACATATTCAAGAAAGAATTAAGAAAGCCCTAAGTTCTTACCTTTACCTCACCTTGAGGCTCTGCACAAGCATTAAGTGAAGGCTAAAGCAGAGTTGTCAACTTCCTGGCTGAGTATTGCAAGCATACACCAACATACACACAGAACCCCTCAGTAAAGACTGGGAGACTTATTGGTTCTGTAAATTTGAGGAAATTTCTATCCAATCATTAGCTGGCCACTAAACTAAGTAAGAAGAAATATCAGTGGTCAAATAAAAAAAGAATAGAGATTTTACAGAATTAGTTCAGAATAGTGCAAAAACCAACTACCAGCAGCAGCAACAACAACAGCAACAATAATAAACTCTAGGGAGGGGAAAAATAAAATCTGCAGAGTTACTACATAATATTATTTAAAATGTCTATTTTTCAGGGATTCCCTGGTGGCACAGTGGTTGGGAGTCCCCCTGCCAGTGCAGGGGATGCAGGTTCGTGCCCCGGTCTGGGGGGATCCCATGTGCTGTAGAGTGGCCGGGCCCGTGGGCCATGGCTGCTGGACCTGTGTGTCTGGAGCCTGTGCTCCGCAATGGGAGAGGCCACAGCAGTGAGAGGCCGGCATAACGCAAAAAAAAAAAAAAAAAAAAAGTCTATTTTTCAGGAACAATAAGTATGAGATATATAGAGAAATGAATAAGTATGACTTATCCAAATGGGGAAAAAAAGTCAATAGAAATTGTTCCTGATGAAGTCCAGGCATTGGACTTCCTAGATAAAGAGTTTAAATGAATCATTTAAAATATGTTTAAAAAACTAAAGAAAGCTATCTCTAAAAGCCTAAAGGAAAGTATGAGAACAATGTGTCAATAAATAGATAATATTGATAAATATACATAAATTATAAAACTGAACCAAATAAAAATTCTGAAGGTGAAACGTGAAATAACTTAAATGAAAATTTTACTACAGGAGCTCAACAACCATTTGAGCAGGCTGAGAAAAAAAAACTTAATGAACTTAAAGATGTGTCAATTGAGATTTTCCAGTACAAAGCACAAAAGTAAAATTAATAAGGAAAAATGAATAAAGCCTGTGGGATATCAATATACACATAATGAGAGTCTCATAAATAGAGAAGAGATAAAAGGGCAGAAAAAACATTGTAAGAAATACTGGCTGAAAACTACACAAATTTGATAAAATCATGAATCTACACATCAAAGTAGTTCAATGAACTTCAAGTAGGATAAACAGAAAGTGATCCATACAAAAATACATTATAGATACTATACATAGAGAATCCTAAAGATGCTACCAGAAGATTACTAGAGCTAATCAATGAATTTGGTAAAGTAGCAGGATACAAAATTAATGCAGAGAAATCTCTGGCATTCCTGCACACTAATGAAAAATCTGAAAGTGAAATTAAGAAAACACTCCCATTTACCATTGCAACAAAAAGAATAAAATATCTAGGAATAAACCAACCTAAGGAGACAAAAGATCTGTATGCAGAAAATTATAAGACACTGATGAAAGAAATTAAAGATGATACAAATAGATGGAGAGATATACCATGTTCTTGGATTGGAAGAATCAACATTGTTAAAATGACTCTACTACCCAAAGCAATAAACAGACTCAATGCAATCCCTGTCAAACTATCACTGGCATTTTTCACAGAACTAGAACAAAAAATTTCACAATTTGTATGGAAACACAAAAGACCCCGAATAGCCAAAGCAATCATGAGAACGAAAAATGGAGCTGGAGGAATCAGGCTCCCTGACTTCAGACTATACTACAAAGCTACAGTAATCAAGACATTATTGTACTGGCACAAAAACAGAAATATAGATCAATGCAACAAGATACAAAGCCCAGAGATAAACCCATGCACATATGGTCCCCTTATCTTTGATAAAGGAGGCAAGAATGTACAGTGGAGTAAAGACAGTCTCTTCAATAAGTGGTGCTGTGAAAACGGAGCAGGTACATGTAAAAGTATGAAATAGAACACTCCCTAACACCATACACAAAAATAAACTCAAAATGGATTAAAGACCTAAATGTAAGGCCAGAAATTGTCAAACTCTTAGAGGAAAACATAGGCAGAACACTCTATGACATAAATCACTGCAAGATCCTTTTTGACCCACCTCCTAGAGAAATGGAAATAAAAACAAAAATAAACAAATGGGACCTAATGAAACTTCAAAGCTTTTGCACAGCAAAGGAAACCATAAACAAGACCAAAAGGCAACCCTCAGAATGGGAGAAAATATTTGCAAATGAAGCACCTGACAAAGGATTAATCTCCAAAATTTACAAGTAGCTCATGCAGCTCAATAACAAAAAAACAAACAACTCAATCCAGAAATGGGCAGAAGACCTAAATAGACATTTCTCCAAAGAAGATATACAGACTGCCAACAAACACATGAAAGAATGCTCAGCATCATTAATCATTAGAGAAATGCAAATCAAAACTACAGTGAGGTATCACCATACTCCAGTCAGAATGGCCATCATCAAAGAATCTAGAAACAATAAATGCTGGAGAGGGTGTGGAGAAAAGGGAACCCTTTTGCACTGTTGGTGGGAATGTAAATTGATACAGCCACTATGGAGAACAGTATGGACGTTCCTTAATAAACTACAAATAGAACTCCCATATTATCCAGCAATCCCACTACTTGACATATACCCTGAGAAAACCATAATTCAAAAAATCATATACCAAAATGTTCACTGCAGCTCTATTTACAATAGTCAGGACATGGAAGCAACCTAAGTGTCCATCAACAGATGAATGGATAAAGAAGATGTGGCACATATATACAATGGAATATTACTCAGCCATAAAATGAAACGAAATTGAGTTGTTTGTAATGAGGTGGTTGGACCTAGAGTCTGTCATACAGAGTGAAATAAGTCAGAAAGGGAAAAACAAATCCCGTACAATAACACATATATACAGAATCTAAGGGAAAAAAAAAAGGTTATGAAGAACCTAGGGGCAAGACGTGATAAAGACACAGACCTACTAGAGAAGTGACTTGAGGATATATGGAGGGGGAAGGGTAAGCTGTGACAAAGTGAGAGAGTAGCATGGACATATATACACTACCAAACATAAAATAGATAGCTAGTGGGAAGCAGCCGCATAGCACAGGGAGATCAGCTCGATGCTTTGTGACCACCTAGAGGGGTGGGATGGGGAGGGTGGGAGGGAGGGAGATGCAGGAGGGAAGAGATATGGGAACATATGTATATGTAAAACTGATTCACTTTGTTATAAAGCAGAAACTAACACACAATTGTAAAACAATTATACTCCAATAAAGATGTTAAAAAAATGTACAAAAAATACATTAGAGTCAAACTGTCAAAAACCAGAGAGTCTTGAAAGCAGCAAGAGAGAAACAACTTGTGCAAGTTATTCTCAATACATTAACAGCTGCCTCTCATCAGCAATCATGGAGGCCAAAGAGCAATGGATAACATATTCAAAGAGCTGAAAGGAAGCAAAAAGCAAAGCACTATGAACCAAGAATTCTGTTTCTGGCAAAATTATCCTTCAAAACTATAGGAGAAATTAAGGTATTCCCCCAAAAGCAAAAACTGAGTAGGTGTGTCACTATTAGACCTGCTCTAGAGAAATGCTAAAGGGAGTCCCTAGGCTGAAATGAAAGCACATGAAATAGTAACTCAAATCCACACAAAGAAATAAAAACACTGATAAGCGGAAGTACATAGGTAAATATGCCAGTTTAAATGCATTTTTGTTACTATTCCTTTTCCTAAATGATTTAAAAGACAGTAGCATAAAATAATTATTAATCTATGCTGATGTGCACACAATGTGTAAAAATGTAATTTTTGACAATAATAGCACTAAGTGGGAGAATGGAGCTATGGAGGGGCAAAAATTTTGTATACTATTGAAGTCAATTTGGTATTAATTTCAACTTGACGTTAATTGTAATCACTCAGGGTAACCATGCAGAAAATAGCAAGCATATATGAAAAAAATGAGAAAGAATTTAGAATGATAGCCTAGAAAATATCTGTTAAACAAAAAAGAGAGCAGTCATGGAGGAATAAGTGAATAAAAAATACATCAGAAATATAAAAATGTAGAAAAATGGCAAATGAAAATCCGACATTAGCAGTGATTACGTTAAAGCAAATTGATTAAGGACTTCAGAGAAAAGGGAGAGACTGGTAGAGTGGATTAAAAACATTATCCAAATGTGTTGTGTCTACAAATGACATACTTTAGACTCAAATACACAAGTTTGAAAAAAAAAATAGGCTGGAAAAATATGTGATTTCTATGGTCTCAATATTTAGGTCCTCCCAAAATTCATTTGTTGAAATTCTAACCCCCAAGGTGATGGTATTTAAAAGTGACCTCTCAAAGGTGATTTTTTTAAATATAAGTTTATTTATTTGTTTGTTTATTTATTTAATATCTTTATTGGAGCATAATTGCTTTACAATGGTGTGATAGTTTCTGCTCTATAATAAAGTGAATCAGCTATACATATACATATATCCCCATATCACCTCCCTCTTGAGTCTCCATCCCAACCCTCTAGGTGGTCACAAAGCACCGAGCTCATCTCCCTGTGCTATGTGGCTGCTTCCCACTACCTATCTATTTTATATTTAGTAGTGTATATATGTCCATGCCACTCTCTTACTTCATCCCAGCTTACCCTTCCCCCTCCCCATGTCCTCAAGTCCATTCTCTATGTGCCTTTATTCCTCTCCTGCCCCTAGTTCTTCAGAACCTTTTTTTTTTTTAAGATTCCATATATATGTGTTAGTATTCGGTATTTGTTTTTCTCTTTCTGACTTACTTCACTCTGTATGACAGTCTCTAGGTCCATCCACCTCCCTACAAACAACTCAGTTTCATTTCCTTTTATGGCTGAGTAATATTCCATTGTATATATGTGCCACATCTTCTTTATCCATTCATCTGTCAATGGACTCTTAGGTTGCTTCCATGTCCTGGCTATTGTAAATAGAACTGCAGTGAACATTGTGGTACATGACTCTTTTTGAATTATGGTTTTCTCAGAGTATATGCCCAGTAGTGGGACTGCTGGGTCATATGGTAGTTCTATTTTTAGTATTTTTAAGGAACATCCATACTGTTCTCCATAGTGGCTGTATCAATTTACATTCCCACCAACAGTGCAAAAGGGTTCCCTTTTCTCCACACCCTCTCCAGCATTTATTGTTTGTAGATTTTTAATGATGGCCATTCTGACCGGTGTGTATATGCTACCCAGTCTATGGTCTTTTGTTATAATAGTCTAACCAGACTAAGATAATGATGCAAATCATAAACAAAAGTGAACAGAAGTGGTCATATTAACATCAGACAAAATAGAATTTAAAACAGAAAATATTACCAGAGAGAAAAAAGGATATTTTATATTGATAAAAAGTCAATCCACCAAGATTATATAACAATTATGAATATAAATGCACCTAAGAAAATTCCAAAATACATGAAACAAAAGCTGACAGAATTGAATGGAGAAATAGACAATTCAACAATATTAGTTGGAGAGTTCAATACTATACTTTCAATAATGGATAAAACAACTAAACAGAAGATTTACAAGGAAATAGAAGACTTGAATAATAACATAAGCCAACTAGGCCTAACAGACACTCGACCTAACAACAGCAGAACATAGATTCTTCTCAAATTCACACGGATAATTCTCCACGTAGATTATATGTTCCTAGGAAGTTGTTCATTCCATCTTGGTTATCCTATTTAATCCAAGTGGGATTTATCCCAGGAATACAAGGTTAGTTACACATAAGAAAATCAAAGTAATTAACCATATTAATAGAATGAAGGACATACCACATAATTATCCAAATAGATGCAAAAAAAAAAAACAGTTGAAAAAACTCCAATTCTCTTTCAATATGAAAAAGCTAAACTCCAAAAATAAAGTTGTGGAAAAATAAATTCCTCAGTGTGATAAAGAGCATCTATGAAAAATTTCCGTAACTGACAGCATACATAATGGTGGAAAATTGAAAGCTTTTTTCTAAGATGAGTAACAACACAAGAATGTTTGCTTTTACTGCTTCTATTCAACATTGTACTGAAAGATCTAGCAAGAGCAATTAGGTAAGAAAAATAAATGAAAGACGTTCAAACTTTAATGTAAGAAGTAAAACTATCTCTATTTGCAGATGACATGATCTTGTATATAGAAAGTTTCAAACAACTCCCAAAAAGCTGTTAAAGATAAAAGTCAGCAAGTTTGTAGGATACAAGGTCAATATACAAATTAATTGTATTTCTATACATTAGAAATGAACAACCCAAATGTTAAATTAACAATATAATTCCACTTAAAATAGCATGCAAAAGAATAGAATATTTAAAAATAAATTTAACAATTGATTCATTTTCATGGATCGAAAATGTTAATATTGTTAAGATAGCAAAACTCTCCAAAACAATTTACAGAGTCTCTGCTAAGTCTATCAAAATCCCAGGGGATATTTTTGCAGAGATTGACAAGCTGACCCTAAAATTCATGTGAATATTCAGGGACCAAAATAGTCAAAAGAAATGCAAAAAAAGGACTAAGTTGGAGGACTCACACTTCTTGATTTCAAATTTTACTACAAAGCTATAATGATCAATACTGTATTTTACTGGCTTGAAAATGCCCATAGAGATAAGTGGAGTGGGACTGTGTGTCCAGAATAAAGAAATATATTTATGGTCAATTTATTTCTGACAAAGATATAAAGAGAATTAAATTGAAAAAGAATAGTCTTTATAACAAATGGTGATGCAAGAACTGGATCCACATGAAAAACAATAAATTTGAACCTATATTTCACCCATTATACAAAAATTATTTCAAAGTAGATCAAGGACCTACACGTAAAACATGAAACTTAAAAATCTTAGAAGAAAACATAGAGATAAATTTTAATTACATTAGATCAGAGAATAGTTTCTTAGATAAAACATCAATAGCACAAGCAATAAAAGAAAAAGTAGATAAATTGGACTTTATAAAAATTAAAAATTTTATCCTCCAAAGGGCACTATCAAGAAATTTAAGACAATCTTCAGAATGGGAGAAAATATTTGCAAATCATAAATTTAACAACAAACTATTATTGAGAATACAGTAGTCTCCTTTATATGTGGTTTCACTTTTTGTGGTTTCAGTTACCTGCAGTCAACTGCTGTCCAAAAACATTAAGTAGAAAATTCTAGAAATAACCAATTTATGTTTATGTATTACTCTGACAAACATGACGAAATCTTGTGCTGCCATGCTCCATCATACCTGGGATGTGAATCATCAATTTGACCAGCATATCCATTCTGTATATGCTATCTGCCTGTTATTCACTTAGTAGACACCTCAGTGATTGTTACAGTATTGCAGTGCTTGTGTTCAAGCACCACTTATTTTATTTAATAATGAACCCAAAGTGCAAGAGTAGTGGTGCTAGCAATTTTGATATGCCAAAGAGGAGCTGTAAATTGCTTCCTTTAAGGGTAAAGGTGAAAGACAAGAATGGCTTAATAAGGAAAGAAAAAAAATGTACGCTTAGGTTGCTAAGATCTACAGTAAGAACAAATCTTCTATCTGTGAAATTCTGGAGAAGGAAAAAGAAACTTGTGCTAGTTTTGCTGTGACAACTCATACTACAAAAGTTATAGCCACAGTGCATGATAAGTGCTTAGTTAAGATGGAAAAAGCATTAAATCTGTACAAGAAGGTATTGAGAGAGAGCATATTTACATAACTTTTATTACAGTATATTGTTATAGTTGTTCTATTTTCTTATTAGTTATACTTGTTAATCTTTTACTGTTTCTAATTTATAAATTAAACTTTATCATAGGTATATATGCATAGGAAAAGACATAGTACACATAGGGTTAAGTACTATCTATGGGTTCAGGATTCCACTGGGAGTCTTGGAACATATCCCCTGTGGATAAAAGGGGAATACTCTATGTAAAATTCTTCCAAATCAACAACCAAAAGACAAATAACCAAATTGAAAATGGGCAGAGCATTTGAATGGCCATTTCTCCAAAGATGATACACAAATGCCCAATAAGCACATTTAAAGATTCACAACATCTTTAGTCATTAGAGAAAAGGAAACAAAAGCACCACGACAATCCACTTCACACCATTAAAATGGCTGTAATTAAAAAGATAAAAATAGCAAGTGTTAGAAACAATGTGGAGAAACTGGAATCCGTATGCATTGGTTGATGGGAAATGTAGAATGATACGGCCATTTTAAAAAAATATAAACAATTGGTTTTTTTTTTAAATTGAAGTATATTTGATTTACAATGTTGTGTTAGATTCAGGTGTACGACAAACTGATTCAGTTATACATACACATATATCTATTTTTTTCAGATTCTTTTCCCTTATAGGTTATTACAAGATATTGAATATAGTACCCTGTGCTGTACAGTAGGTCCTTGTTGGTTATCTATTTTATACATAAGAGTGTGTATATGTTAATCCCAGGTGCCTAATTTTTCCATTCCCTGATATCCCCTTTGGTAACCATACGTTTATTTTTGATGTCTCTGTGTCTATTTCTGTTTTCAATATAAATACATTTGTATCATTTTTTCTTAGATTCCACATATATGTGATATCAAATGATATTTGTCTTTGTCTGGCTTACTTCACTTAGTATGATAATATCTAGGTCCATCCATTTTGCTGCAAATTTCATTCATTTTTATGGCTGAGTAAAATTACATTGTATAAATATACCATATCCTCTTTATCCATTCATCTGTTGATGGGCATTTAGGTTTCTTCCATGTCTTGGCTCCTGTAAATAGTGCTGCAATAAACATTGGGGTGCATATATATTTTCAAATTATGGTTTTCTCTGGATATATGCCCAGAGTGAGATTGCAGCATCATATGGTAGCTCTATTTTAGTTTTTAAGGAACCTCCATATTGTTCTCCATAGTGGTTGTACGAATTTCCACCAACAGTGTAGGAGGGTTCTCTTTTCTCCACACCCTCTCCAGAATTTAATATTTGTAGATTTCCTGATGATGGCCATTCTGACTAGTGTGATGTGATACCTCATTGTGGTTTTGATATAGTTTGTTTTTAATAATTACTGATGGTGAGAATGTTTGATGTGCATTTTGGGCATCTGTATGTATTCTTTGGAGAAATGTCTATTTAGGTCTTCTGCCCAATTTTTTTTTTTTTTTTTTTTTTTTTTGCGGCACGCGGGCCTCTCACTCTTGTGGCCTCTCCCGTTGCAGAGCACAGACTCCGTATGTACAGACTCAGTGGCCATGGTTCACGGGCCCACCCACTCCGCGGCATGTGGGATCTTCCCGGACCGGGGCACGAACCTGTGTCCCCTGCATCGGCAGGTGGACTCGCAACCACTGTGCCAACAGGAAGCCCTCTGCCCATTTTTTGATTAGGTTGTTTGTTGTTTTGAGCTGTATGAGCTGTTCGTATGTTTTGGAGATTAATCCCTTGCCAGTTGCTTTGTTGGCAAATATTTTCTCCCATTCTGAGGGTTGTCTTTTTGTTTTGTTTATGGTTTCCTTTTCTGTGCAAAAGTTTTTTAAGTTTAATTAGGTCCCATTTGTTTATTTTTGTTTTTATTTCCATTATTCTATGAGACAGATCCAAAAAGAAATTGCTGCAATTTACGTCAAAGAGTGTTCTTCCTATGTTTTCCTTTAGGAGTTTTATAGTATCCAGCCTTACATTTAGGTCGTTAATCCATTTTGAGTTTATTTTTGTGTATGGTGTTACAGAATGTTCTAATTTCATTCTTTTACATGTAGCTGTCCAGTTTTCCCACCACCCCTTATTGAAGAGACTGTCTTTTCTCCAGTGTATATTCTTGCCTCCTTTGACCATAGGTAAGTAGGTTTCTTTCTGGGCTTTCTAATCTGTTTCATTGATCTCTGTGTCTGTTTCTGTGCCAGGACTGTACTGTTTTGATTACTATAGCTTTGTAGTATATAGTCTGAAGTCAGGAAGCCAGATTTCTCCAGCTCCATTTTTCTTTCTCAAGATTACTTTGGTTATTTGGGGCATTTTGTGTTTCCATACAAGTTCAAAAAATTTTTTTTGTTCTAGTTCTGTGAAAAATGACATTGGTAGTTTGATAGGAATTGCAGTGAATCTGTAGATTGTCTTGGGTACTATGTTCATTTTAACAATATTGACTCTTTCAATCCAAGGACACAGTGTATCTTTCCATCTGTTTGTGTCATCTTTAATTTCTCTCATCAGCATCTTATAGTCTTCAGAGTACAGGTCTTTGCCTCCTTAGGTAGGTTTATTTCTAGGTATTTTATTATTTTTGGTACAATAGTAAATGAAATTGTTTACTTTAAAATTTTTTTTTTTATTTATTTATTATTTATGTTTGGCTGTGTTGGGTCTTTGTTGCTGCATGCAAGCTTTCTCTAGTTGCGGCAAGTGGGGGCTACTCTTCATTGCAGCATATGGGCTTCTCATTGTGGTGGCTTCTCTTGTTGTGGAGCATGGGCTCTAGGTGCGTGGGCTTCAGTAGTTGTGGCACGTGGGCTCAGTAGCTATGGTGCACGGGCTTAGTTGCTCTGTGGCATGTGGGATCTTCCTGGACCAGTTATTGAACCCATGTCTCCTTCATTGGCAGATGGATTCTTAACCACTGTGCCACCAGGGAATCCCACGATTGTTTTCTTAATTTCTCTTTCTGATCTTTTTCTCTTAGTGTATAGAAATGCAACAGATTTCTGTGTATTAATTTTGTATCCAGTGACTTTACCAAACAAATTGATGAGCTCTTATAGTTTTCTGGTCACATGAGGATTTTCTATGTATAGTATCACGTCATCTGCAAGCAGTGACAATTTTACTCCTTCTTTTCCAATTTGGATTCCTTTTGTTTATTTTTCTTCTCTGATTGCCATAGCTAGGGCTTCCAAAACTATGTTGAATAAACGTGGTGAGAGTGGAAATCCCTGTCTTGTTCTTGATCTTAGAGGAAATGTTTTCAGCTTTTCAACATTGAGTATGATATTAGCTGTGGGTTTATCATATTTGGCCTTTATTATGTTGAGGTATGTTCCCTCTATGCCCATAGTTTTTTTTAATAAAAAATGGGTGTTGAATTTTATCAAAATCTTTTTCTGCATCTATTGAGATGATCATATGGTTTTTATTCTTCAGTTTTTTTAATATGGTGTATCACACGGATTGATTTTTTGGTATTGCAAAATCTTTGCATCCTTGGGATAAATCCAACTTGATAATGGTGTATAATCCTTCAATGTATTGTTGTATTTGGTTTGCTAGTATTTTGCTGAGGATTTTGTGTCTATATTCATTAGTGATATTAGTCTGTAATTTTCTTTTTTGTGGTATCTTTGTCTGTTTTTGGTATCAGTGTTATGGTGGCCTCATAGAATGCATTCAGAAGTGTTCCCCTTCCTGTTCAATTTTTTGAAATAGTGTCACAAGGATAGGTGTTAACTCTTCTCTAAATGTTTGGTAGAATTCACCTGTGAAGCCATCTGGTCCTGGACTTTTTTTTGTTGGGAGTTTTAAAATCACAGATTCAATTTCTGTACTTGTAATTGGTCTGTTCCTATTTTCTATTTCTTCCTGGTTTAGTCTTGGGAGGTTTTACCTTTCTCTGAATTTGTCCACTTCTTCTAGTTTGTCCATTTTACTGACATATAATTGCCTGTAATAGTCTCTTGTGGTCCTTCATATTTCGTGGTGTTGGTTGTAACTTCTCCCTTTTCCTTTCTAATTTTATCTATATGAGCCTGCTCCCTTTCTTTCTTGATGAGACTGGCTAAAGGTTTATCAATTTTTTTTAATCTTTTCAAAGAGACTGCTTTTAATTTCATTGGTCTTTTCTATTGTTTTCTTCATCTCTATTTCTTATTCTCATGATTTCATTCCTTCTGAAACTAACTTTGGTTTTTTTTTTTTTTGGTTTTTTTTTTTTTTTTGCTGTTGTTCTTTCTCTAGTTGCTTTAGGTATAAGGTTAGGTTATTTATTTGTGATTTTTCTTGTTTCCTGAGGTAAGATTGTATAGCTATAAACTTCCCTCTTAGAACTGTTTTTGCTGCATCCCATAGGTTTTGGATCACCATGTTTTCATTTTCATTTGTCTCTAGGTATTTTTTTTTTTGATATCTTCTTTGATTTCTTCAAAGATCCATTGACTATTTAGTAACATATTGTTTAGCCTCCACGTGCTTGTGTTTTTTGCTGTTGTTTTATTATAGTTGATTTCTAATTTCAGAGTGTTGTGGTCAGAAAAGTTGCTTGGTAAGATTTCAATTTCCTTAAATTTATCAAGGCTTGCTTTGTGACCCAGCATGTGATTTATTCTGGAGAATGTTCCATGTGTACTTGGAAAGAATGTGTATTCTGCTGCTTTTGCATGGAATGCTCTATTAATATCAGTTAAGTCCATGTGGTCTAATGTGTCATTTAAGTCCTGTGTTTCCATATTGATTTTACATCTGGATGATATGTCCATTGATGTAAGTGGGGAATATTTTTTTCCATCCCCTCACTTTTAGTCTGTATGAGCCTCTAGATCTGAAGTGGGTCTTTTGTAGACAGCATATAATCAGGTCTTGCTTTTGTATCAATTCAGCTGGTCTACATCTTTTGGTTGAGCATTTAATCCATTTACATTTCAGGTAATTATTGATATGTATGTTCCTATTGCCATTTTGTTGATTGTTCTGGGATTTTTTGTAGGTCTTTTTTCTTTTCCTTCTCTTGTTATCTTCTCTTGTGATTTGTTGACTATCTTTAGTGTGGTATATGGATTCCTTTTTCTTTATCTGTGTGTATATCTATTATAGATTTTTGGTTTGTTGTTAACATGAGTTTTTGATATAGCAGTCTATATATACATATGATGTTTTTATTTTTTTTTTTTTTGCTGCATTGAGTCTTAGCTGTGGCACGTGAGATCTCCATTGTGGCATGCAGGATCTCTTATTGCATCACACAGGCTCTTCATTTTGGCACACAGGCTTCTCTCTAGTTGTGACATGTGGGTTTTTTCTCTCTCTGGTTGTGATGCATGTGCTCCAGAGTGTGTGGTCTCTGTAGTTGTGGTGCACAGGCTCCAGAGTGAGTGGGTTCTGTAGTTTGTGGCACATGGGCTCTATAGTTGGGGCACATGGGCTCAGTAGTTGTGGTGTGCAGGCTTAGTTGCCCTGTGGCATGTGGGATCTTAGTTCCATGACCAGGGATTGAACCCATGTCTCCTGCATTTGAAGGTTGATTCTTTATCACTGGACCACCAGGGAAGTCCCTATACATGATTGTTTTAAGTTGTTTGTCTCAATTTCAACTATCTTGCATTTGTACTCGTGTCCTCTCACCATTACTTGTTTAGATATCATAATTCCGTGTGGATGATTTTCTACCTTTACTGTATGTTTACCTTTACTGGTGAGCTTTCCCATTTCATAATTTTCTTGTTTCTAGTTTTGGTCTTTTCTTTTCCCCTTAGAGAAGTTCCTTAAACATTTGCTGTAAAGCTGGTTTTGTGGCTCTGGAGCCTACAGGCTACTGGGTGGGAGCAGGTCTTGATGCAAAACTGTAGGCATCCAGGAGAGCTCACACCAATGAATACTCCTTAGTACCTCTGCCACCAGTGTCCTTGTTCTCATGCTGAGCCACAACTGCCTCCTGCCTCTCCAGAAGACCATCCAAGACCAACAGGTATGTCTGACCCAGGCTCCTATGAAGTCACTGCTTTTGCCCTGGATCCCAGAGCACAAGAGAGCTTGTGTGCACTCTCCAAGAGTAGAGTCTCTGTTTCCCCCAGTTTTGTGGAGCCCCTGCACTCAAGCCCCACTGGCCTTCATAGCCAAATGCTCTGGGCAGTCCTCTTCCTGATGCCAGATTCCCCAGGCTGGGGAGCCTGACATGGGGCTCAGAACTATCACTCCTGTGTATAACTTCTGTGATATAATTGTTCTCCAGTTTGTGAGTTGCCCACCCAGGGGGTATGGGATTTGATTATATGACTAGTGTGCCCCTCATCCTGTCTCACTGGGCTTCTTATTTCTGTCTTTGGATGTAGAATATCATGTTTTGGTAGGTTCCAGTCCTTTTTATTGATGGTTGTTCAGCAGTTAGTTGTGATTTTCATGTGCTCATGAGAGCAGATGAGCTCAAGGTCCTTCTCCTCTGCCATCTTGTGAGCAATTGATATAGCCACTTTGGAAAACCATTTGGAAGCTCTTCAAAAAGTTAAACATAGAATGATCATATGACTTAGCAATTCCACTCCTAGGTATACACCCAAGGAATTCAATACATAAGTCCACACAAATCCTTGAACATACATATTTTAGGAGCATTATTTGTGATAGCCAAAATTGGAAACAATCCAAATGATCATCAACTGATGAACTGATAAATAAGATGTGGCATGTGCATATAATATAATCTTGTTCAGCCCTAAAAATGAATGAAGTACAGGTACATGCTACAACTAATTTATGCTAAGAGAAAGAAACCAGACACAAAAGGCCACACAATGCATAATTCCATTTGTATGAAATATCCAATGTAGTCTAATTCACAGACATAAAGTATATTTTGAATAATATACCAAGTAATACGAAGTAATTTTGTACAATGAGTGAGATAGAGGTTATCAGTTGTTGAGGGTGTGTTGGGCTGGGGAGTAACTGCTAAACATTATAGTTTCTTTTCAGGATGATGTAAAGGTACTGGAATTAAATAGTGGTAATGATTGAACAACTTTGTGAATATACTAGAAACCACTGAGTTGTACACCTTAAAAGAATGCATTTTATGGAATGTGAATTATATTTCAATTATAAAATTGTATGAAAAAAGTAACTATGAATATGTATTAAGTCATCAAGTGGAAGTGGTGAACAGCAATCATTAAGAGATGGCAAATTTTAGCAGAGAGAGGGAAACGATAAAGTCAAATTGAAATGCTAAAAACAAAACAAAACCTATGTTATTAGAGATTCATTCCTTCAGTGGGCTTACCATCAAATTGGAAAGAGCTGAAGAAAGAATCTGTAAACTTGAAGACATATCAGTGAAAATTATCTAAAATAAAACAAGAATGAGAATAAATTCATTTAATATTTAAAATCTGATATTCTGTTCATAAATTTTGCCAACGTTTTTCTTTTTATTAAATGATGGTAATAATAGATGGGTGTTAGCCCATTTGACAAAATGTCGAGGTCTTATAAGCCTATATAAGACTCTTTCCTTTTTAAATGTCAGCGTTTTTTATTGAATCCCTACAACCAACAACCCAGTCAGGTACTGTTTCCTGCTTTTTATTAAAGAGAAATTTAAGTCTTGGAGAGATAATATGACTACCCACAAAAGTTACACAGCTAATAAATGATGGAGGAGGGTCAGGAATCCAGATAAATGCCAAAGTCCAAGTGCAGTCCACAATACTATACTGCCTCTTTGCTTTTTTAGTCTACCATTACCCTTTCAAAGAGAAGGGGATTACTTTCTGCTGTTGCATGGTGTCTCTGGACACTAGGGAATAATTTTGGAGCTTTTATATCTGTTCCTACTCTTCACTCCTTACACTTTAAAATATATGTTCTATAAGAGAAAATTTGTTTTTTGTTTTCTTTGCTGCTGAATCATTATTAACTAGAACGCAGGTTTGACATAAAAGTCACCCAATAAATATTTATTATTGGAATGAGTGGATAAACCCTCACCTGAACCCAAAATATAATTTCAATCATAATCAAAGTATATAGACACTAAGCCAATCTCAGCTTATTGCCCATAGTGATTGTGGCAACCCCTTTGATTCTGTGACCCAGACCTAGATGTTCCTCAAACTTCCTATTTTTATTTTCCAGTTTAGAACCTCAGGAATGACTGATTTTCACAAATGACTTTTACACTTTAGATGGAGAAAGATCATTTGGGTGTGTTGGTTTGGTATATTTGCTGTTTTGGCCCACTTAATCGTACTCCTGCACCTATTTAAAAAGGATGCTACCCACTCATTATTAGATGAGTAGTCTTGGGAATTCCCACTCCCATGGCAAGGTTGGGATGAAGTTATACTTCTGACTTTTAAAGTTGGAATTTTATAGGCACTCTTGCATTGAAACAATGCTGTATATTATTTTTAATTAAAAAATTAAAAAAATCTATTAAGCATAAACTGTTTTCCAGTTACTGGGCTGAGACCTGAGGATGAATGGTAATCAAGGAAGTCTTTTCGCTCAAGGAAATCATAGACACATAGGAGATGAAAAACAGAAAATGATGGTGAGAACTTCCATGTTCTATGTTAACACTAAAGAGTAATCAATCAACTCTTCTTTGAGGATCAAGAGAGTCAAAAACAGTTTATGGAGGAGGTCAATGTTAAAGCTGAGTATGGAAGGATAAGTAGGTATTTGCTTGCAAATGAATAGAAAGAGATTACAGACAGAGAGAACAATATATAAAAAGCATAAATGTATAAAATGAATGTCTAAAACAACATTATATATTCAGAAAAGTGACAGAATGTGAGGCTGTGGAGGTAGGCAGGAGTCAGCTCATGAAACACTTGGCATGCCATTTTGAGGAGAAGGGACTTTATACTTTTACCAATGGGAAATCACTGTAGGTACCTGGACAGGGGAATGACATGTTCAGATCATTTGGGCAGCAGGATGAAATGTTAAGGAGCTGAACTAACTAGATGTGGAGAGGGTAGGTGGACATGACATAAGGTTACAGAGATAGAAGTGACAGAGTTACAAGTTTTAGTGGTAACTTCTTAGACAGGAAAGGTGAGGAAGAGAGAGGAATTTAGTTGCAATTCACTTCACTGAGAAATACAGAAGGAGAACATTTTTGCTGTCATGAGGAGGGAGTTGGAATGGAGAGAAAATAGAAACAGGGTGAGAAAGAGTTCAGTTTTGGACATGTTAAGGTTGAATTGTCTATAGGATTATACCCAGGGGGAAAACCCCAGTGGGCAGTTAGAAATACAAATAAATATTCCATTTCTATGAAATAGGAACAGGTTTGAAGCTAAGGGAGAGATCTGAGCTGGAAATAAATATTTGGTAATCATTGGCATATAGGTGGTGGCTGAAGCTATATGTGTGATGAGATCACCTAGAGAGAATATATAGACTGAGAAGTCAGTGAGTTGATAGACTGGATTAGGACCCTAATCACCACTAACAGCCTGGTTTCTATGGGAAATGTTCCCCAGAGTCCAAACAATCAGCTTACACACTGGGTTTTTTCCCTGACTCTGGGAAGAAAAACAAAAACCAAACCAAACAAAGATCCTGTGTTTGCAATAGAGCTTTAGAGTTTATTAACCACTTTTATACCCAGTACCTCTTTTGATCATTATAACATCCCTGTGGGGATAGTCAGGGCAAGGATTTTCCACCCTCTATATTAGTGATAAATTTGTATCTCCAAATTTAGTAGCAAACTTTTGGGATGCAGCCAGTTCAAAAGTTGAGGACAACCTATAATAATCATACATTATATTTATAATACATGCTTTTGGGGAAATTATCTTCTTTGGCTATTACAACTAACTTGGGAAGAAGATAAGATAAAGATAGTTATACTGGTTTTTATAGATAAAGAAACTGAGGTCCAGAGAGGTTAGATAATTTGCTGAAGATGGTACAGTTCCTTGATAACAGAGACAAGGCTAGAACCAAGGCATTATTAAGTCCCCAGTTGACCATTTTTTCCCCCACAAAACTACTTTCAAATAGAAGGGAAAAATAGGTCCCTACCATGAGAATGTTTTACTGATGTTTATTCAAGTAAAAGTCTCATATGGCAAAAGCATTAAGAAAGTTAGAAAATATCAAGACTTAACATATTTTTCCATGTTAATAGCAAAAATATAACAAAAAGATAAGGAAAATATAGAAAGAAGTTACATCTCAACAATAATTCCAAAACAAACAACAGATGAGTGTAAATTTTCAACAGCAGAGAAGTATACATCAAATGAGAGGATTTCAGCTCACCATACTGTGGGATGTGGGGAATAGTGTTGAAGATTAGATTAGTTGAAGAGCTATAAATG
The DNA here is from genome assembly GCF_011762595.2 of Tursiops truncatus. NCBI lineage: Eukaryota > Metazoa > Chordata > Mammalia > Artiodactyla > Delphinidae > Tursiops > Tursiops truncatus. The sequence continues at coordinate 64,807,734 of NC_047055.1, read as the reverse complement.
AAATGGGGGAAGGAAGGAAGAGGGGCCCAGAGAGGCAGCCGAAAACTCAAATACTTGGACTGCATTTGGAAAGTTGACTGTATGTTTCAGTTAGATGCTCAAAACTTAAAAATGATTTTCTTTTAAGAACAGTATTTTATACCCTCTTTAAGGCTCCCAGTTTAGATCTTGCAAGTCTGATTAGCCTCCATCATATTTTATGGTTAGTTTTGCTCATCTGGACTTGGACAGGAGTAAGGGCATACTTAAAAAGTAGACAAGTAGATAGTCCTTCTCCCTCTTCTGGTGGGAGGGATGGCCTCAGGCAAACTTTTGCTGTGTGAAGTTTGGTATTCTCCCTTTTTGAAATTCTCTCCCATAATTATCTGTCTCATTCCTTAGGCATCTTGTATCTTTGTGCTACTCTCCATAGGGTAGGTGGGTATGGAGTGGGAGAAAGAAATAGATCTCTGTCCAGACTTAAAGTTTCTATATTCCAGAATTCCACCTACCCCTCTCCTGAATTTCAGAATTTCCTCCACACTTCCCTAACTTTTCTTCCTTCAGGGTTGCAGAGCTCAGTGAAGAAAGAGGTTTGGAGGAAAGCAATGTGATTTAATGCATTCAGAAATGTGAGTAAGTGACGAATAGTTCCTCAACCTTCCCAGAGGTAACTGCAAGAGTATACTTTGTTAAAACATATGACTTTTCAGTTGGTAGACTTTCTGACTGTGTGACAAAATGAAGCAAAAACAGTAACAATGGGAAAATGTGGGAGAAGATATTTTTGGTTCAGGGTATAACCAGAGGCAATCCTGCCTGGCAGCGGGTGCCAGTCTACTCCCTTAAGCTGTTCCGGCTTTTCATAACTTCTTCCTTTCTTCTTGTTCTCACTTAGGGACCTACAAATTCCCCCAAAATAGTCAGATTTTCAGACGAACAATGGAAGGGAGGGAGCCTCCAGTAGGGTGACAAGGGACTAGGACGACTCCACTCAGAGTTTTGTATATATCAGTCTAAACCAGAGTTTTTTGTAAACAAGGTGTAAAAATTAGGGACTGCTACAGTGTCTTGTGGACAATAGGTTTCTGGGTAACTGGGTTGGAAGGCTTAGGCTGAGTTGAATGTCCCAGGAGGTTATTTTATGGGTGGGGAGTTGTTAGTGTTGCAGGGCTTATGTTAAGGGCAGCCAGCTTCCTCTCCAAGGTGACATTGGGGTCTCGTTCTTTCACATTAGCAGCGACAGATTTTTCCCAGTTTAGGAGTTTCCATACTTTGTGTGTGTGTACCCAGAAAGAAACAGGCAGAGTGTGTGTGTGGCATGGGGTGAGGGTGAGGGAAATAGTGACTTTTCTAATCAACACAGTAAGGCCATCCTCCTACTCCAATTTGTGACAGTAGAGACCAGTCAGAGCCTTATACCCCCAAGCCATGATGAAAAATAGGTTTCTGACAAAGATTAATCTATTAAAAAGAAACAAAACAGCTCTCCAACTGTTACAGGTGATGGGAGGCCTGCTGCTTTGGGAGAATGAATGCAGTCTGAGAGAGAAGATCAAGTCACAGCCAATTAGTGACCTAAGTCTATAGCTAATTTAAGAATGAAGATAATGGCATTTAAGCTTAATAAGGGCAGCATTTAACCTCACCCCACCCTCTATGCCCTCAAGAACTTTGCCCATTTATATGAAAAGAGCAGCCGTGTAGAATAGTGGGTGGAGCATTGAACTGGGTGTCAAAAGAACCTGGTTTCTCCCTTCTAGCTTTGTCATTAACTAATAAAAATAGTAATAATGATAAGAAGTATAACAATAATAATAAGAATGAATCCTTATTTAACACTTTGGGACATACAGTGCCTTTATACCTACATACGTGATCTTTTTAGAGTTACAGAGATCTTCAGCTAAGTCACTTCTCTTCTTTGGGTTTCAGTTTTCTTTCTAAAAGGAGATGAATTTGTTATTCTAAGGGGATTCTTAAAGCCAGTACTGTAAAATATTTAAGATTCTGTTATCTGAATATAATTATGTCAGAGGATATGTGAGAGTAAAACCAAACACACACACACACACACACACACACACACACACACACACACACACAAACCCTATAATACATGGCCCAGGACTTGAATAATTATATTATCTAGTTATTTTTGCTTATTAGCTTGAATCCATGGCAAAATGTTAAAGAATTTTACATTTTAATATAGGACTCCAGAAAATGTACATGACTCCTGCACAAAAAGAAATTAATCTGGAATGTTTGTGTGTATTGACAGAGCTGGTGCAGGTGTTGCTTGGATGAGGAGAGCGCATATTTTAGGACAGCAAACTACTCACAGTTCCTCAATTAAAAATACATAGCCACCTATTTTTTTGTTGTTGTTCCTATACAAAGACCAGCTTTGAATGTATAAGAAGGCATCACTCACCTATTTCATTCATTCATTCATTCTCATTTACTATATAGTGAGCTTCCAGTATGTGACAGGTACTGTGCATATACCAGGGATAGAGAGATGAATAGGAAATGAGTCACCTCAAAAAACTTAAAGGTTAGTCCTATTCGTAATTACTCGCTACTAGATCAACAAATTGAGGGTTTTATTAGCAACTGAGAAATGGAAATATTGACTAGTTACTCTTAAATGTTGCTAAGTTAACTCCAACTTATCAGTCTACCTGCTTTGCTTAAAGTGCTCAAACCTAATAGACTGCTCTCTGTTCAGTTGTTTTGAATGTCAATAAAATGACCAGAAAAGAAAAAAAAGTGAAGCCAGGATGGGACCATAAATCACATATAGTAAGATCTTTATTATTATAGGCTTCATGTTTTCCTAAATATAACTTTATATGGACAGAACCTGATTCAACATCCAAGGCTATAAAGTGGATATTAACTCTCAATGCCAGCATTTTAAAACATATATGTATGTATACTCAGAATCCTTTTTAATTCAATAGTTGTTTTTCATCATGTCTGAAAATGTTTCTTTATAATACCCAAAGCCTTTTCACACCCATTATTCATGAGATTTTCATGACAGTCTTGTTTATTTAGGTAGAACATCAATTGTTATCAGTATTTTATAGAAGAGGAAACTAAGGTCCTTCCTGAACTAAGGTTCAGAGAAGTTCTGTGACTTGTTCTGGGTTAGTAAATGATTTTGTGTCTCTTAAGGTGACCAATCATTCCAGTTTACCTGGGACTCAGGGAATTTCCAGAACTCAAGACTTTCAGTTTTAAAACCAGAATAGTTCAAGGCAAACAAATATGAGTTGGTCACCCTAGTACTCTTCACAGACTTAGATTCAAACCTGGGGTCTGATGTGCAGTTTTCTAGGAATTCAATCGTAGGCATGTTGTTCAACTTCTCCCAGCAAAATATCTTGCTTTTATTTTATCAAATAATAAAATTAGGATAATACCATTTTCCCTATAATGTTATGATTTAATGAGATCATGGCTGTGAAGATAGGGAATGTGGAACCTGGCCTGGAGTAGGCACTCAATAAATATTGGTTCCCTTTCCCTTACCATTGGATTACTACTCTCTGCTCCATATCATGTCATCTCAAGCAAGCCTGCTCACCTTGGGCATAGTTTCCTAGCACCAATAAACACCATGGGGTTCTCACCTGACTACTAGAGCCCTTTGTGAGAATATCACTTTCAGTGGCCATTTGGAATTGAGGAATTCTTCATGCCTTGATGCTTGGTGGGACTATGTATAGGTTACTAGTGAGAAGTGTGCTACCCTTCTTCAGAAGACTTTAGAATCTGTTCATTTTCTCTGTTCTGAGTATTTTGTGTAGGTAGCAGTATATTTACACAGCATACTAATGGATATTCCAAGCTGTACACTGTTTCTTTTCAGAGTCTTAGGGACAAATAAAGGATCTTCAAAAATGGAAGAATGAGCTAAACCAAAGAGTGTGGGAACACAGTGAGCAATTCTGTCCTTTATTCACTATTTCCTAGTAGGAACAGGCTTGCAACTCTAGCTTGCTCCATCTTTTTTAGTTCCTCTAGCTTCGGTTCTAAGGGTCTCTCTAAGTTGTTTTCCTCCCCCCGCCCCCACCAGTGCTTTTTCATTCCCTGTACAGTTCTTTCTCTTCAACACAAGCCAATCCAGCCTTTAAGACTTAAGTCACATGCTGCCTTTCCAAAGAAGTTTAATCCACACTCCATTGTTACTTGTATTTACCCTCATCCAGTAAGCCACTGAACATGTCTTCAGGATTCTAGTGGTACTTTCTAATAGTTTCTCTCTGCTAGAGTTGTCTTTCCAATGTAATTATTGTAACACAGGATGATTCTTACCGTCTATGTCCTCCTCAGCACCTAACACCAGGCAGATTTGACAGTAGAGACCAGTGGTTTGATTAGCTAAATCTTATTTGTGTCATTTCATAAATCTCTTCCCTGGGCCTAATCACAAGATACTATAGTCATGCCTTGTATACTTTACCCACGGAAGAGCTTTACCCATTTGTACTGAGTGAATTGGTATCTTTAATGTATGCCCTTGCTCCAGATTTAGTCCGCCCAGTTCTTAGGTTGCCTTTAGGGCAGTATATATGCATATTCTATGCATGATCTGAGTTACGAGTAGTTCTAAGGTCTCTTGCTTTTCTCCAGCTTCCCTCTTATTCTTTGAAGCCCCCATGCCTCTCTCATTGGCATGAAGGTTTAGGTGTGGGAAATGTGGTAACAACCTCATGTGTGAGACATATGAAAAACCATATAATGCAAAGGGAAAAGAATAAGTGTTGTAACAGAAATATATATATATATATATATATAGAGAGAGAGAGAGAGAGAGAGAGAGAGAGAGACAGAGAGACAGAGAGACAGAGAGACAGAGGGAGACAGAGAGAGAGAGAGGGAGAGAGAGAGGGAATAGTAGCAGAATTTGGACATGAAGAAACAGGGCTGAAGGGGTGCGGCTGAGATCTGAGGCAGAAGGAAGAGCCTAAGTAAAGACATGTGAGATCAAAAGTTTGAAGAATGTATGGAAAACAGTGAATACTTCAGTTTGGAATGGGTAGTTTATAGGATGAGAGGGAGCAGTGGAAGGGAATATTGAAAAGTGGTTTGAGACCACATTCTGAAGGCCTCTGATTGCCAGACTAAGGTCCATGGACATAGAGGGCCACTAAATGCTTTTGAGCAGGGCAAGAGCTAGAAAGATTATTTTCATCGGGTCAGATTAAACAGTGGGCATGAGGAGCCACTGAATCTGCCCATTAAAAAATGAAGAAGGTTAGTGTGTTACAGTTACAAAAACTGTAATCTCATCTTACCATTGAACGCTGGTATGGCCTAATGAAAACTCTTTCCTGGAAGAAACATTTGTAATGTATTACCACACCTATCCAAGCATATCATGACATTGATTTGTATAAAATTATTGCAATATAAATGCATGTTTGTTGTGCCTTTTTGTCTAGGATTGAGTGGAAAGAGATGACTTAAGTGGACAAATCAGATTTAGGAAATGAATAAGATTAGCAAAAATCAACTAGTAATCAGTAAATTAAAAAACTAAAAAACAAGTAGATTTCTTTTCAAGCAGTGAGCTTTTTTAAAAAAAATCTTTATAGGAGTATAATTGCTTTACAATGGTGTGTTCGATTCTGCTTTATAACAAAGTGAATCAGTTATACATATACATATGTTCCCACATCTCTTCCCTCTTGCAGCTCCCTCCCTCCCACCCTCCATATCCCAGCCATCTAGTGGTCACAAAGCACCGAGTTGATCTCCCTGTGCTATGTGGCTGCTTCCCACTAGCTATCTATTTTATGTTTGGTAGTGTATATATGTCCATGCCACTCTCTCACTTTGTCACAGCTTACCCTTCCCGTCCCCATATCCTCAAGTCCATTCTCTAGTAGGTCTGTGTCTTTATTCCTGTCTTACCAATAGGTTCTTCATGACATTTTTTCTTTTCCTAGATTCCATATATATGTGTTAGCATATGGTATTTGTCTTTCTATTTCTGACTTACTTCACTCAGTATGACAGTCTCTAGGTCCATGCACCACACTACAAATAACTCGAGTTCATTTCTTTTTATGGCTGAGTAATATTCCATTGTATATATGTGCCACATCTTCTTTATCCATTCATCCGATGATGGACACTTATGTTGTTTCCATCTCCTAGCTATTGTAAATAGAGCTGCAATGAACATTTTTGGTACATGACTCTTTTATTTTTTATTTATTTTACATCTTTATTAGAGTATAATTGCTCTACAATGGTGTGCTAGTTTCTGCTTTATAACAAAATGAATCAGTTATACATATACATATGTTCCCATATCTCTTCCCTCATGCATGTCCTTCCATTGCACCCTCCCTATCCCACCCCTCTAGGTGGTCACAAAGAACCAAGCTGATCTCCCTGTGCTATGCCGTTGCTTCCAACTAGCTATCTATTTTATGTTTGGTAGTGTATATATGTTCATGCCACTCTCTCACTTTGTCACAGCTTACCCTTCCCCTCCCCGTACCCTCAAGTCCATTCTCTAGTAGGTCTGTGCCTTTATTCCTGTCATACCTGTAGATTCTTCATGACATATTTTTCTTAAATTCCATATATATATGTTAGAATACGATATCTGTCTTTCTCTTTCTGACTTACTTCACTCTGTATGAGAGACTCTAGGTCCATCCACCGCATTACAAATAGCTCAATTTCGTTTCTTTTTATGGCTGAGTAATATTCCATTGTATATATGTGCCACATATTCTTTATCCATTCATCCGATGATGGACACGTAGGTTGTTTCCATCTCCTGACTATTGTAAATAGAGCTGCAATGAACAATTTGGTACATGACTATTTTTGAATTATAGTTTTCTCAGGGTATATGCCCAGTAGTGTGATTGCTGGGTCATATGATAGTTCTATTTGTAGATTTTTAAGGAACCTGCATACTGTTCTCCATAGTGGCTGTACCAATTCACATTCCCACCAGCAGTGCAAGAGGGTTCCCTTTTCTCCACACTCTCTCCAGTATTTCTTTTTTCCAGATTTTTTGATGAATGACATTCTGAATAGTGTGAGATGATATTTCATTGTGGTTTTGATTCACATTTCTCTAATGATTAATGATGTTGAGCATTCTTTCATATGTTTCTTGGCAGTCTGTATATCTTCTTTGGAGACATGTGTATTTAGGTCTTCTGCCCAGTTTTGGACTGTTTTTTTTTTGTTTTTTTTTTTACTGTTGAGCTGCATGAGCTGCTTGTAAATTTTGGAGATTAATCCTTTGTCAGTTGCTTCATTTGCAAATATTTTCTCCCATTCTGAGGGTTGTCTCTTGGTCTTGTTTATGGTTTCCTTTGCTGTTCAAAAGCTTTGAAGTTTCATTAGGTCCCATTTGTTTATTTTGTTTTTATTTCCATTTCTCTAGGAGGTGGGTCAAAAGGAATCTTGCTGTGATTTATGTCATAGAGTGTTCTGCCTATGTTTTCCTCTAAGAGTTTGATAGTTCCTGGCCTTACATTTAGGTCTGTAATCCACTTTTAGCTTACTTTTGTGTATGGTGCTGGGAGTTTTCTAATCTCATACTTTTACATGTACCTGTCCAGTTTTCCCAGCACCACTTATTGAAGAGGCTATCCTTTCTCAACTGTACATTCCTGCCTCTTTTATCAAAGATAAGGTGACCATATGTGTTTGGGTTTATCTCTGAGCTTTCTATCCTGTTCCATTGATCTATGTTTCTGTTTTTGTGCCAGTACCATACTGTCTTATTTACTGTAGCTTTGTAGTATAAGCTGAAGACAGGGAGCCTGGTTCCTCCAGCTCCATTTTTCGTTCTCAAGATAGTTTTGGCTATTCAGGGTCTTTTGTGTTTCCATACAAACTGTGAAATTTTTTGTTCTAGTACTGTGAAAAATGCCCGTGGTAGTTTGATAGGGATTGCATTGAATCTGTAGATTGCTTTGGGTAGTAGAGTCATTTTCATAATGTTGATTCTTCCAATCCAAGTATATGGTATATCTCTCCATATTTGTATCATCTTTAATTTCTTTCATCAGTGTCTTATAATTTTCTTCATACAGGTCTTTTGTCTCCTCAGGTAGGTTTATTCCTAGATATTTTAATTTTTTTTGTTGCAATGGTAAATGGGAGTGTTATCTTGATTTCACTTTCAGGTTTTTCATCATTAGTGTGCAGGAATGCCAGAGATTTCTGTACAGTAATTTTGTAACCTGCTACTGTACCAAATTCATTGATTAGATCTAGTAGCTTTCTGGTAGCATCTTTAGGATTCTCTATGAATAGTATCATGTGATCTGCAAACAGTGACAGCTTTACTTCTTCTGTTCCAATTTGGATTCCTTTTATTTCCTTTCTTCTCTGATTGCTGTGGCTAAAACTTCCAAAACTATGTTGAATAAGAGTGGTGAGAGTGGGCAACCTTGTCTTCTTCCTGGTCTTAGTGGAAATGCTTTCAGTTTATCACCATTGAGGATGATGTTGGCTGTGGCTTTGCCATATATGACCTTTATTATTTTGAGGAAAGTTCCCTCTATCCTACTTTCTGAAGGGTTTTTATCATAAATGTGTGCTGATTTTTGTCGAAAGCTTCTCTGCATCTATTGAGATGATCATATGGTTTTTCTCCTTCAATTTATTAGTATGGTGTATCACATTGATTGACTTGCATATATTGAAGAATCCTTGCCTTCCTGAAATAAGCCCCACTTCATCATGGTGTATGATCCTCTTAATGTGATGTTGGATTCTGTTTGCTAGTATTTTGTTGAGGATTTTTGCATCTATGTTCATCAATGATATTGGCCTGTAGTTGTCTTTATTTGTGACATCCTTGACTGATTTTTGTATCAGTGTGATGGTGGCCTCATATAATGAGCTTGGGAGTGTTCCTCCCTCTGCTCTATTTTCAAAGAGTTTGAGAAGGATAGATGATAGCTCTCTTCTAAATATTTGATAGAATTCACCTGTGAAGCCATCTGGTCCTGGGCTTTTATTTGTTGGAATATTTTTAATCGCAGTTTCAATTTTAGTGCTTGTGATTGGTCTGTTCATATTTTCTATTTCTTCCTGATTCAGCCTTGGCAGGTTGTGCATTCCTAAGAATTTGTCCATTTCTTCCAGGTTGTCCATTTTATTGGCATAGAGTTTCTTGTGGTAATCTCTCATGATCTTTTGTATTTCTGCAGTGTCAGTTGTTACTTCTCCTTTTTCATTTCTAAATCTGTCGATTTGAGTCCTCTAACTTCTTTTTTTTTTTTGATGAGTCTTGCTAATGGTTTTTCCATTTTGTTTATCTTCTCAAAGAAGCAGCTTTTAGTTTTATTGATCATTGCTATCATTTCTTTTTCAGTTATTTCTGATCGGATTTTTATTATTTCTTTCCTTCTGCTAACTTTCAGGTTTTTTTGTTCTTCCTTCTCTAATTGCTTTAGGTTCAAGGTTAGCTTGTTTATTCGAGATGTTTTCTGTTTCTTAAGGTAGGATTGTATTGCTGTAAACTTCCCTCTTAGTACTGGTTTTGCTGCCTCCCATAGGTACTGGGTCGTCTTGTCTCCTTAGTCATTGTTTCTATGTATTTTTTGATTTCCTCTTTGATTTCTTCACTGATCACTTCGTTATTAACTAGTGTATTCTTTAACCTCCATGTGTTTGTATTTTTTACAGATATTTTCCTGTAATTGGTATCTAGTCTCATAGCATTGTGGTCAGGAAAGAAACTTGATACAATTTCAATTTTCTTAAATTTACCAAGGCTTTATTTGTGACCCAAGCTAGGATCCATCCTGGAGAATGTTTCATGAGCACTTGAGAAAAATGTGTATTCTGTTGTTTTTGGATGGAATGTCCTATAAATATCAATTAAGTCCATCTTGCTTAATGTATCATTTAAAGCTTGTGTTTCCTTATTTATATTCATTTTGGAGGATCTGTCCATTGGTGTATTTGGGGTGTTAAAGTCACCCTACTATGAGTGTGTTACTGTCGATTTCCCCTTTATTGGCTGTTAGTATTTTCCTTATGTATTGAGGTGCTCCTATGTTGGGTGCATAAATATTTACAATTGTTATGTCTTCTTCTTGGATCGATCACTTCATCATTATGTAGTGTCCTTCTTTGTCTCTTCTAATAGTCTTTATTTTAAAGTCTATTTTGTCTCATATGAGAATTGCTACTCCAGCTTTCTTTTGGTTTCCATATGCATGGATTAACTTTTTCCATCCCGTCACTTTCAGTCTGTATGTGTCTCTAGGTCTGAAGTGCATCTCTTGTTGGCAGCATATACATGGGTCTTGTTTTTGTATCCATTCAACCAGTCTGTGTCTTTTGGTGGGAGCATTTAATCCATTTACACTTAAGGTAATTATCAATATGTATGTTCCTATTACCATTTTCTTAATTGTTTTGTGTTTGTTATTGCAGGTCTTTTCCTTTTCTTGTATTTCTTGCCTAGAGAAGATCCTTTATCATTTGTTGTAAAGCTGGTTTGGTGGTGCTGAACTCTCTCGGCTTTTGCTTGTCTGTAAAGGTTTTAATTTCTCCATCAAATCTGAATGAGATTCTTGCTGGGTAGAGTAATCCTGGTTGTAGGTTTTTGTCCTTCATCACTTTAAATATGTCCTGCCACTCCCTTCTGGCTTGCAGAGTTTCTGCTGAAAGTTCAGCTGTTAACCTTATTGGGATTCCCTTGTGTGTTATTTTTCCCTTGCTGCTTTTAATATGTTTTCTTTGTATTTAATTTTTGAGAGTTTGAATAATATGTGTCTTGGCATGTTTCTCCTTGTTTTTTCCCTATATGGGACTCTCTGTGCTTCCTGGACTTGATTAACTATTTCCTTCCCCATATTAGGGAAATCTTCAACTATAATCTCTTCAAATATTTTCTCAGTCCATTTATTTTTCTCTTATTCTTCTGGAACCCCTATAATTCACATGTTGGTGCTTTTAATGTTGTCCCAGAGGTCTCTGAGACTGTCCTCAGTTCTTTTCCTTCTTTTTTCTTTATTCTACTCTGAAGCAAGTATTGCCACTTTTTTATCTTCAAGTTCACTTATCCGTTCTTCTGCCTCATTTGTTCTGCTATTGATCCCTTCTAGAGTATTTTAAGTTTCATTTATTGTGTTGTTCATTATTGCTTGTTTCATCTGTAGTTATTCTAGTTCCTTGTTAAATGTTTCTGGCATTTTCTGTATTGTATTTCCAAGATTTTGGATCATCTTTACTATCATTATTCTCAATTATTTTTCAGGCAGACCACCTATTTCCTCTTCATTTGTTTGGTCTGGTGGGTTTTTATCTTGCTCTTTCATCTGCTGTGTGTTTTTCTGTCTTCTCATTTTGCTTATCTTACTGTGCTTGGGGTCTCCTTTTCACCGGCTGCATGTTCATAGTTCCCGTACTTTTTGGTGGCTGTCCCCAGTGGCTAAAGTTGGTTCAGTGGGTGGTGTAGGCTTCCTCATGGAAGGGACTAGTGCCTGTGTTCCGGTGGACGAGTCTGGATCTTGTCTTTCTGTTGGCAGGCCCACGTTTGGTGGTGTGTTTTGGGGTGTCTGTGGCTTTATCATGATTTTAGGCAGTCTCTCTGCCAATGGGTGGGGTTTGTTCCTGTGTTCCTATTTGTTTGGCTTAGGGTGTCTAGCAGCTTAGCTTTCTTGTCGTTGAGTGAAGCTGAGGGTTCGTGTTGAGATGGAGTTGAGATGAGATCTCTGGAAGATTTTCGCCGTTTGATATTATGTGGAGTTAGGAGGTCTCTTGTGGACCTGTGTCCTGAAGTTGGCTCTTCCACCTCAGAGGCACAGCACTGACTCCTGGCTGCAGAACCAAGAGCCTTTCATCCCACAGCTCAGAATAAAAGGGAGAAAATGTAGAGGGAAAGAAAAAAAGAGGATAGAAGAAAATATAATAAAGTAAGATAAAATAAAATAAAGTTATTTAAAAAATAATTATTAAAAATTTTTTAAAAAAGTGAAAAACAAAAAGATCAGATGGCTAGAACCCTAGGACAAATGGTGAAAGCAAAGCTATACAGACACATTCTCACACAGAATCATACACACTCACATAAAGAGCAAAATGGGAAAAAATAATAATCTTGCTCTCAAAGTCCACCTCCTCAATTTGGGATGATTCATTGTCTATTCAGGTGTTTCCACAGATGCAGGGTACATCTAGTTGATTGTGGAGATTTAATCCACTGCTCCTGAGGCTGCTGGGAGAAAATTCCCTTTCTCTTCTTTGTTCACACAGCTCCCGGTGTTCAGCTTTGGATTTGGCACTGCCTGTGTGCATAGGTCGCCAGAGGGCATCTGTTCTTCACTCAGACTGGACGGGGATAAAGGACCGCTGATTCGGGAGCTCTGGATCACTCAGGCCGGTGGGAGGGCGGGGTATGGATGCTGGGAGAGCCTGTGGTGGCAGAGGCCAGCGTTACATTGCACCAGCCTGAGGCATGCCGTGCGTTCTCCCAGGGAAGTTGTCCCTGGATCCCGGGACCCTGCCAGTGGCGGGTTGCCCAGCCTCCCCGGATGGGAGGTATGGATAGTGACCTGTGCTCGCACACAGGTTTCTTAGTGGTGGCAGCAGCAGCCTTAGTGTCTCATGCCTGTCTCTGGGGTCCGTGCTGTTAGGCGCGGCTCGTGCCCGTGTCTGGAGCTCCTTTAAGCAGCACTCTTAATCCCCTCTCCTCGCGCACCAGGAAACAAAGAGGGAAGAAAAAGTCTCTTGCTTCTTCGGCAGCTCCAGACTTTTACCCGGACTCCCTTCCAGCTAGCCATGGTGCAATAACCCCTTCAGGCTGTGTTCACGCCGCCAGACTGAAGCCTGAGCCTCAGCTCGCGTCCCCGCCCGCCCCAGCGGGTGAGCAGGCAAGCCTCTCTGGCTGGTGAGTGCCGGTTGGCACCAATCCTCTGTGCAGGAATCTCTCTGCTTTGCCCTCCGCACCCCTGTTGCTGCGCTCTCCTCCGTGGTCCCGAAGCTTCCCCCTCCACCACCTGCAGTTTCCGCCCGCGGAAGGGCTTCCTAGTGTGTGGAAACCTTTCCTCCTTCACAGCTCCCTCCCACTGGTGCAGGTCCTGTCCCTATTCTTTTGTCTCTGTTTATTCTTTTTTCTTTTGCCCTACCCAGGTACATGGGGAGTTTCTTGCCTTTTGGGAGGTCTGAGGTCTTCTGCCAGCATTCAGTAGGTGTTCTGTAGGAGTTGTTCCACGTGTAGATGTATTTCTGGTGTATCTGTGGGGAGGAAGGTGATCTCACATCTTACACTTCCGCCATCTTCCCCCGGCCTCGAGCCAAGCAGTGAGCTTTTGAAATGTCCTCTGAAGTATTCCTCTAGATATTGCCTACCCTGACACAGATTCAAGAAGGATAATGAACACACCTTCATTTCACTTAGAAGATGTGTCAAGTTTTCCTTACTGCCTGAGCCATATGGTTCTAAGTGAGTCTTCTTGGGAAGAAGTCTGGCTTGGGATTCCCTTTGACATATGCAATGAATTACTATACAGAGAAACATTATAAATTGTGTGCTTTAATATGAATCCCAACACTCGGATGGCCCTTTTTTTTCTCTCAGACATGCAAAAACAGAGTTCCATTTGAGCCAAAAATAAGTAGGTAGACACCTACTCATTGTAAGTTGCAGGTACCAGTAAGGCCTTTGCTTCTCTAGTGTATACCTGCCTTTCTGTGGTTGTCTACTCATTCTAAGACACTGGGCAACAAGGGCCAGTCCCTTACCTCTGCTAGTTGATGTTTTTTTCTAGGAAGACTGAGGCCATTTGATAAAAGCTCCTTATTGGCTTTTCAATAGAAGCCTCATTTTAAAAATAACCCCAGAATTTTGTCTTTCTCTTCTCTTTCTATTCTTCCTCCTCTTCCAGAATAATCTATTGAACTGCATCTTCAATCTCATCCCTATTTGAGTCCACTTCTCCCTTTAACACAGACTTCTTGGCCTCTACCTTCTGTACATGTTCAATAACTCCACATCCTAAAAAGGTCTCACTTTTCTTGCTTCTCTCTGTTTTCTTGTTAACTCTGTTATTCTTTCACACCAAAATACTCATTGTCTCTATTTACTGTCTCTATCTCCTTGCTGTCCACATAGTAAATCTAGATAATGTTTACTGAGTACTTTATATACCTTAACTCATATAAATTTTCACAACAATTACATGGGGGTGAGTACTATTTTTCTTTTTTATTACCCTCCTAGTTTTACAAATGAAGAATCATACTCATGAAGTCAAGAAACTTGTCCAAGGTCACACAGATAATAAGTGGTAAAGCCTGGATTCAAACTCAGGCAATTAGGCTTCAGAATTGATGCTTTTTACCATTATGCTATATATTGTCTCCCAGTAATAGTTTTGGAGATCAGCGACCTTTAGTACAGTCTAATAGTGTTTATTTAGTGCTTTGCATCTGTTCTTGAAATTTTTGAAATCAGCTTTTGACTTGGCTCCTTTGACCCAACACTACCTTGGGTTTCCTTTTACTTCTATTATTTTTCTTTCTTGGTCTTTTGTGTTGTTCCTCTTACCTCTATTTCTCTAACTTCAGTTTGAAGCCCTCTGTTTCCCATTCTAATAAAACTGTCCTTTGAATGACACATTTACTTTCACAGTTTGATTATCACCATGTGGGTAAATCCCAAATTGCTGTCTCATGACTAACATAGACAGCAAGTCTCATTGTTGCAAAGAATGTTAGGGTCATTTGAAACCAACTACTTGTGAACTAGGGAGATCCTGCTAACATCACACGAAAAGTTTCAGAAAGTGGGAGTAATAACTCCCTCCCCAAATTTCTAACTATCTTCTTCCTCATAACTTTTCTGTTTTTTGCAATGGTACTTTCATTTATCAAAACACAAAACCTTGGAGTGATTCTCCAACTTACTTTCTCCTTGGATCTCCCATTAATTTAGTCATAAATAAACCCTTAACAAATATTTATTGAGTTTCTACTATATTACAGGTTCTGTGCTAGGTACTGTGGATATAACATACAACTGTTAGTGAGTTTCCTACCTTTATAAAGCTTAAAATACCTCTAAAATCTCTTGCCTTACTCCTTACTAACAACCTTTCAAGCTACAATATTTCACAGCGGGATGTATTCTGTAGCTTCCAAGATGTTGGTAATTGATACTGCCATTTATGTAGGTCCAAGGGAGCAGAAGTAAAGTCATTGGGTGTAAGCTATCGGGAACACAGGATTTTGCCAGTAAAGTAGATTTATATTTCAACAAATGTCTCTTCCAGCAGAATAATTTTGAGCTAGTTAGACAACTGTCATTGTAAGTATGGAACACTGACTAGATCATTCACTCATTATTCATTCACCCATTCATGTAACAGATATTATTTTTTTAACATCGTTATTGGAGTATAACTGCTTACAATGATGTGTTGGTCTGCTTTATAACAAGTGAATCAGTTTATGCATATACTATAATTTCCAATACTCTTCCCTCTTGCGTCTCCCTCCTTCCCACCCTCCCTATCCCACCCCTCTAGGTGGTCACAAAGGCATGGAGCTGATCTCCTTGTGCCATGCAGCTGCTTCCCACTAGCTATCATTTCACGTTTGGTAGTGTATATATTCCATGCCACTCTCTCACTTGTCACAGCTTACCCTTCCCCACCCCATATCCTCAAGTCCATTCTCTAGTAGGTCTGTGTCTTTATTCCTGTCTTACCCCTAGGTTCTTCATGACATTTTCTTTTCTTTTTCATTAGATTCCATATATATGTGTTAGCATACGGTATTTGTTATTTCTTTCTGACTTACTTCACTCTGTATACAGCTCTAGGCCATCACCTCACTACAAATAACTCAATTTTCTTTTTATGGCTGAGTAATATTCCATTGTATATATGTACCATATCTTCGGTTATCTATTAATCTGATGATGGGACACTTATGGTTGTTTCCATTCTGGGCTATTGTAAATAGAAATGCAATGAAATTTGGTACCAGACTTCTTGTTGGAGTTATGGTTTTCTAGGGTATTACACCAGTTAGTGGGATTGTGGGGTCGTTATGGTAGTCTATTTGTACTTTTGTAAGGAACCTCCATACTGTTCTCCATAGGGCTGTATTTCAATTTATATCCCCCCAGCTGTGCAGGAGTGTTCCTTTTTTCCACACTCTCTCCAGCTTTATTGTTTCAGATTTTTTGATGTGGCCATTCTGAACGGGTGAGAGATATCTCATGGTAGTTTTGAATTTGCATTTCTCTAATGATTAATGCCGTTGAGCATTGCTTTCATGTGTTGTTGGCAATTGTATATCTTCCCTGGAGAAATGTCGATTTATGTCTCAGCCATTTTTGATTGGGTGTTTGATTTTTTGTAATTGAGCGCATGTGATGCTTGTAAATTTTGGAGATTAATCCTTTGTCAGTTGCTTCATTTGAAAATATTTTCTCCCATTTGGGGTTTTCTTATGGGTCTTATTTAGGTTTCTTTGCTGGCAAAAGTTTACGTTTCATTAGGTACCATTTGTTTATTTGTATTCCATTTCTTCGGAAGTGGGTCAAACGGATCTTGCTGGAGTTACGTGGGATAGAGTGTTCTACTATGATTTCCTCTAAGAGTTCGATAGTTTTGGCTTACATTTACATCTTAATCCATGTGAGCTTACTTTTTCTGTTATGGTTATTAAGGAGTGTTCTAAATCTCATAATTTACATGTAACTGTCGAGTTTCGCGCACAACTTCTGAATAGGCTGTCTTTTTTACTGTTATTCTTGCCTCCTTTATCAAAGATAAGGGACCATATGTGCGGGGGTTGATCTCTGGGCTTTCTATCCTGTTTCATTGATCTATATTTTATGCTTTTGTGCCAGCACCATACTGTTCTTATTTACTGTAGCTTGTAGTATAGTCTGAAGTAAGGGAGCATCGATTCCTCCAGCCATTTTTTTGTTCTCCAAAGGCTTTGGCTATTCGGGGTCTTTATTTTCCATACCAATTGTGAATTTTTTTGTTTTAGTTCTGTGAAAAATGCCAGTGGTAGTTTGATTGGGATGGTTGTGTTGAATCTGTAGATTGCTTTAGGGTAGTTAGTGTCATCTTCACAATTTGATTCTGCCAATCCAAGTACAGGTATATCTTCCAATATATTCTGTATCATCTTTAACTTCTTGCATCAGTGTCTTATAATTTTCCGCATACAGGCCTTATTGTCTCCTTAGGTAGGGTTTATTCCAGGTATTTTATTATTTCCTGTTGCAATGGTAAATGGGAGTGTTTTCTTGATTTTATTTTCAGCTTTTTCATCATGAGGTATGGAATGCAAGAGTTTTCTGGCAGTAAATTTTGTATCTGGTACTTTACCAAATTCATTGATTAGCTTTAGTAGTTCGGTAGCATCTTGTTGGATTGCCTATGATAGTATCATGTCATCTGCAAGCACGACAGCTTACTTCTTCTTTTCCAACTGGATTCTTTTATTTATGTTTATTCTCTGATTGTCTGGGTAATAAAACTTCCAAAAAAACTGTGTGAGTAAGAGTGGTGATACTGGGCAACCTTGTTGTGTTCCTGATCTAGTGGAAATGGTTTAGTTTTTCATCATTGAGGGACGATGTAGGCTGTGGGT